>NC_080067.1:43593521-43896015 GCF_949987535.1 Balaenoptera acutorostrata | reverse complement strand
CCGGAGGATGAACAGAATGAGGGGGAACCAATGAGAGACTAGCTCCAGGTGTTTGGACAGGCGCACGTCACTCTAATTTCCAATCAGGACGAAGAATTAACCAAAGGCTCACCTGCTCCCCGGAACCAGAATAGGGCCTGAAGCAATCCTGTGGTTCTGCGGCCAGCTCCCAAAAAAGCGAGTTGACAAATGGACCTCAGCGGCACTGCAATTCACAAACCTGCAGGGTTATAAATGAAAACTATCGTCCAAAAATATATTGAGGTAAGGCAACGAAGAGGATTTGAAAGCAAGACAGAATTGCAGGAAACTGTTTTCAAGAGGTAGATTGGACTCGCCTTTAAAGCACATGATATGCTGCAAAACGTCTACTATAGTGCAGATGGCCCAAAAGGGCATAGGCCGTTTTTCCTGAATATATTCAAGAAAAAACACCCAAGCCCTTTTTGGCCAACCAAACAAGCGGGCAAGGCAAATCAGCACTACAAAGAAGTCTCACTTCCCATCTGTCAAAAGGGCCATCCTGAAAAATTGGAAAAACCAGAAATGCAAGACAGGCCATGGAGAAATGGGAAGCTTGTTACGCTGATGGGCGGAATGTAAGTTGCCAACGGCCACTCTGAAGAAGTGTATGGTGTTTCCTAAAACATCGAAAAAACAGAGCTACAGAACATAGGGCACTTCCACTCAAGGGCGTATATCTTGGGAAAACCAAATATCGAGAGGACACAAGCACCCCAAGGTTTAGGGCTGCCCTGTTTACAAGAATCTCGACTTCGGTATACCTGAAATATCCCAGGGAACAGAAAAATGAATACAGAAGCTGTGGTACCTATGTACAGTGGAATATCACTCAGCCATGAAATCAATGTCATAAGCCTAGTAGCAGCATAATCAGTGGATTTAGGTACGATGATTCTAAGTGAAATAAATCACACAGAAAAAGAAATTTATCGTAAGATAGCCCTTAGATAGGGAAGGTAAATTTCGCTCTACGAGAACTGAATTATGAAACAGAACAGAGTCACACCTTTGGAAAACACACTTATGGCTGCTTAAGGCGAAAGCAGAGGTGAGGTGATGCATAAAACAAGAGTTTGAAATTAGCTCCGACCCCATTCCGTAAACCGAATATGCAATACACCAGATCTACTCATTGCTCAATGAACTGGACTCAACACACTCTATTCACCGCAGAAGCATATATCTGACTAGGAAGAATCTTGAAAAATATTTATTGATATCGCTCTGTCAGTGAATCAAGTGGGTACAAAGCGGCATAAACACAGGAGTGAAAATAAGCTAAACCCCATTATAAAAATAAATTACACAGAATAAAAAGATAGTGAAAGAGAGAGAAATTCTTACAAAATTCATTCAGCGGGTGTGATGCAACCTGCATTGAGCACATCTAGGCACACAGCCGGATGAGACATAACGCTGCAAACTCTTGGGGCTGAGAGGATTGTTGAGGTTGGGAGAGAAAATGCAGACCCTTTAAAGTAATACAGCGTGGTATCCAATGCATGGGTCACAAATATTCAGGTGGAAGGGAATCTTCCTACAGCTAAAACATGCATGGGAAACCCAGAGTATGGTACACTGTGTGATCGGGAAAGGTTTCTAAAACACACCAAATTTCTGATCTGCTAGTGTGTGGGTTCACCATTCCAGTCGCTTCACTAACAAGCTCCCCACTTGGAGAATCAGCCCCTGTTACACCCTGTTTCGTGCAGTTTGCAATCTATCCGGAGGATGAACAGAATGAGGGGGAACCAATGAGAGGCTAGCTCCAGGTGTTTGGACAGGCGCACGTCACTCTAATTTCTAATCAGGACGAAGAATTAACCAAAGGCGCACCTGCCCCCCGGAACCAGAATAGGGCCTGAAGCAATCCTGCGGTTCTGCGGCAAGCTCCCAAACGAGCGAGTTGACAAATGGACCTCAGCGGCACTGCAATTCACAAACCTTCAGGGTTATAAATGAAAACTATCGTCCAAAAATATATTGAGGTAAGGCAACGAAGAGGATTTGAAAGCAAGACAGAATTGCAGGAAACTGTTTTCAAGAGGTAGATTGGACTCGCCTTTAAAGCACATGATATGCTGCAAAACGTCTACTATAGTGCAGATGGCCAAAAAGGGCGTAGGCCTTTTTTCCTGAATATATTCAAGAAAAAACACCCAAGCCCTTTTTGGCCAACCAAACAAGCGGGCAAGGCAAATCAGCACTACAAAGAAGTCTCACTTCCGATCTGTCAAAAGGGCCATCCTGAAAAAGTGGAAAAACCAGAAATGCAAGACAGGCCATGGAGAAATGGGAAGCTTGTTACGCTGATGGGTGGAATGTAAGTTGCCAACGGCCACTCTGAAGAAGTGTATGGTGTTTCCTAAAACATCGAAAAAACAGAGCTACAGAACATAGGGCACTTCCGCTCAAGGGCGTATATCTTGGGAAAACCAAATATCGAGAGGACACAAGCACCTCAAGGTTTAGGGCTGCCCTGTTTACAAGAATCTCGACTTCGGTATACCTTAAATATCCCAGGAAACAGAAAAATGAATACAGAAGCTGTGGTACCTATGTACAGTGAAATATCACTCAGCCATGAAATCAATGTCATAAGCCTAGTAGCAGCATAATCAGTGGATTTAGGTACGATGATTCTAAGTGAAACAAATCACACAGAAAAAGAAATTTATCGTAAGATAGCCCTTAGACAGGGAAGGTAAAAGTCGCTCTACGTGAACTGATTTACGAAACAGAACAGTCACACATTTAGAAAACGTACTTATGGCTGCTTAAGGCGAAAGCAGAGGTGAGGTGATGCATAAAACAAGAGTTTGAAATTAGCTCAGACACCATTCCATAAATCAAATATGCAATACACCAGATCTACTCATTGCTCAATGAACTGGACTCAACACACTCTATTCAATGCAGAATCATATATCTGACTAGGAAGAATCTTGAAAAATATTTATTGATATCTCTCTGTCAGTGATTCAAGTGGGTACAAAGTGTGAAGAACACACCGGAGTAAATAATCAAAACCCCATTATAAAAATAAATTACACACAATAAAAAGAAAGTGAAAGAGAGAGAAATTCTTACAAAATTCATTCAGTGGATGTGATGCAACCTGCATTGAGCACATCTAGACCCACAGCCGGATGAGACATAACGCTGGAAACTCTTGGGGCTGAGAGGATTGTTGAGGTTGGGAGAGAAAATGCAGACCCTTTCACGTAATACAGCGTGGTATCCAATCCATGGGTCACAAATATCCAGGTGGAAGGGAATCTTCCTACAGTTAAAACATGCATGGGGAACCCAGAGGATGGTACACTGTGTGATCGGGAAAGGTTTCTAAAAGAACCTCATTTCTGATCTGCTGGTGCGTGGGTTCGCCATTCCAGCCACTTCACTAACAATCTCCCCACTTGGAGAATCAGCACCTGTAACCCCCTGTTTCGTACAGTTTGCAATTTATCCGGAGGATGAACGGGATTAGGGGGAATCAATGAGAGACTAGCTCCTGGTGTTTGCACAGGCACACGTCACTCTAATTTCCAATCAGGACGAAGAATTAACCAAAGGCTCACCTGCCCCCCGGAATCAGAATAGGGCCTGAAGCAATCCTGCGGTTTTGTGGCCAGCTCCCAAAAAAAGGAGTTGAAAAATGGACCTCAGGGGCACTGCAATTCACAAACTTGCAGGGTTATAAATGAAAACTGTCATCCAAAAATATATTGAGGTAAGGCAACGAAGAGGATTTGAAAGTGAGACAGAATTGCAGAAAACAATTTTCAAGAGGTAGTTTGGACTCGCCTTTAAAACACATAAAAAGCGGCAAAACGTCTACTATGGTACAGTTGGCCAAAAAGGGCGTAGGCCTTTTTTCCTGAATATATTCAGGAAAAAACACACAAGCCCTTTTTGGCCAACCAAACAAGCGGGCAAGGCAAATCAGCACTACAAAGAAGTCTCACTTCCCATCGGCCAAAAGGGCCATCCTGAAAAAGTGGCAAAAGCAGAAATGCAGGACAGGCCATGGAGAAATGGGAACCTTGTTACGCTGATGGGCGGAATGTAAGTCGCCAACGGCCACTCTGGAGAAGTGTATGGTGTTTCCAAAAACATCTAAAAAACAGAGCTACAGAGCATAGGGCACTTCCGCTCAAGGGCATATTACTTGGGAAAACCAAACATCGACAGGACACAAGCACCCCAAAGTTTAGGGCTGCCCTGTTTACAAGAATCTCGACTTCGGTACACGTTAAATATCCCAGGAAAGAGAAAAATGAATACAGAAGCTGTGGTTCCTATGTACAGTGCAATATCACTCAGCCATGAAATCAATGTCATAAGCCTAGTAGCAGCATAATGAGTGGATTTAGGTACGATGATACTAAGTCAAATAAGTCACACAGAAAAAGAGACTTATCATAAGATAGTCCTTAGACAGGGAAGGTAAAATCGCTCTACGTGAACTGAACTATGAAACAGAACAGAGTCACACCTTTAGAAAACACACTTATGGCTGCTTAAGGGGAAAGCAGAGGTGAGGTGATGCATAAAACAAGAGTGTGAAATTAGCTCAGACACCGTTCCGTAAACCGAATATGCAATACACCAGATCTACTCATTGCTCAATGAACTGGACTCAACACACTCTATTCACCACAGAAGCATATATCTGACTAGTAAGAATCTTGAAATATATTTATTAATATCTCTCTGTCAGTGAATCAAGTGGGTACAAAGCGGCATAAACACAGGAGTGAAAATAAGCTATTCCCCATTATAAAAATAAATTACACACAATAAAAAGATAGTGAAAGAGAGAGAAATTCTTACAAAATTCATTCAGTGGATGTGATGCAACCTGCATTGAGCACATCTAGACCCACAGCCGGATGAGACATAACACTGGACACTCTTGGGGCTGAGAGGATTGTTGAGGTTGGGAGAGAAAATGCAGACCCTTTAAAGTAATACGGCGTGATATCCAATACTTGGGTCCCAAATATCGAGGGGGAAGAGAATCTTTTTACAATTAAAATATGCATGGGAAACCCAGAGGATGGTACACTGTGTTATCGGGAAAGGATTCTAAAAGAACCTCATTTCTGATCTGCTGGTGCGTGGGTTCGCCATTCCAGCCACTTCACTAACAATCTCCCCACTTGGAGAATCAGCACCTGTAACCCCCTGTTTCGTACAGTTTGCAATTTATCCGGAGGATGAACAGAATGAGGGGGAACCAATGAGAGACTAGCTCCAGGTGTTTGGACAGGCGCACGTCACTCTAATTTCCAATCAGGACGAAGAATTAACCAAAGGCTCACCTGCTCCCCGGAACCAGAATAGGGCCTGAAGCAATCCTGTGGTTCTGCGGCCAGCTCCCAAAAAAGCGAGTTGACAAATGGACCTCAGCGGCACTGCAATTCACAAACCTGCAGGGTTATAAATGAAAACTATCGTCCAAAAATATATTGAGGTAAGGCAACGAAGAGGATTTGAAAGCAAGACAGAATTGCAGGAAACTGTTTTCAAGAGGTAGATTGGACTCGCCTTTAAAGCACATGATATGCTGCAAAACGTCTACTATAGTGCAGATGGCCCAAAAGGGCATAGGCCGTTTTTCCTGAATATATTCAAGAAAAAACACCCAAGCCCTTTTTGGCCAACCAAACAAGCGGGCAAGGCAAATCAGCACTACAAAGAAGTCTCACTTCCCATCTGTCAAAAGGGCCATCCTGAAAAATTGGAAAAACCAGAAATGCAAGACAGGCCATGGAGAAATGGGAAGCTTGTTACGCTGATGGGCGGAATGTAAGTTGCCAACGGCCACTCTGAAGAAGTGTATGGTGTTTCCTAAAACATCGAAAAAACAGAGCTACAGAACATAGGGCACTTCCACTCAAGGGCGTATATCTTGGGAAAACCAAATATCGAGAGGACACAAGCACCCCAAGGTTTAGGGCTGCCCTGTTTACAAGAATCTCGACTTCGGTATACCTGAAATATCCCAGGGAACAGAAAAATGAATACAGAAGCTGTGGTACCTATGTACAGTGGAATATCACTCAGCCATGAAATCAATGTCATAAGCCTAGTAGCAGCATAATCAGTGGATTTAGGTACGATGATTCTAAGTGAAATAAATCACACAGAAAAAGAAATTTATCGTAAGATAGCCCTTAGATAGGGAAGGTAAATTTCGCTCTACGAGAACTGAATTATGAAACAGAACAGAGTCACACCTTTAGAAAACACACTTATGGCTGCTTAAGGCGAAAGCAGAGGTGAGGTGATGCATAAAACAAGAGTTTGAAATTAGCTCCGACCCCATTCCGTAAACCGAATATGCAATACACCAGATCTACTCATTGCTCAATGAACTGGACTCAACACACTCTATTCACCGCAGAAGCATATATCTGACTAGGAAGAATCTTGAAAAATATTTATTGATATCGCTCTGTCAGTGAATCAAGTGGGTACAAAGCGGCATAAACACAGGAGTGAAAATAAGCTAAACCCCATTATAAAAATAAATTACACAGAATAAAAAGATAGTGAAAGAGAGAGAAATTCTTACAAAATTCATTCAGCGGGTGTGATGCAACCTGCATTGAGCACATCTAGGCACACAGCCGGATGAGACATAACGCTGGAAACTCTTGGGGCTGAGAGGATTGTTGAGGTTGGGAGAGAAAATGCAGACCCTTTCACGTAATACAGCGTGGTATCCAATCCATGGGTCACAAATATCCAGGTGGAAGGGAATCTTCCTACAGTTAAAACATGCATGGGGAACCCAGAGGATGGTACACTGTGTGATCGGGAAAGGTTTCTAAAAGAACCTCATTTCTGATCTGCTGGTGCGTGGGTTCGCCATTCCAGCCACTTCACTAACAATCTCCCCACTTGGAGAATCAGCACCTGTAACCCCCTGTTTCGTACAGTTTGCAATTTATCCGGAGGATGAACGGGATTAGGGGGAATCAATGAGAGACTAGCTCCTGGTGTTTGCACAGGCACACGTCACTCTAATTTCCAATCAGGACGAAGAATTAACCAAAGGCTCACCTGCTCCCCGGAATCAGAATAGGGCCTGAAGCAATCCTGCGGTTTTGTGGCCAGCTCCCAAAAAAAGGAGTTGAAAAATGGACCTCAGGGGCACTGCAATTCACAAACTTGCAGGGTTATAAATGAAAACTGTCATCCAAAAATATATTGAGGTAAGGCAACGAAGAGGATTTGAAAGTGAGACAGAATTGCAGAAAACAATTTTCAAGAGGTAGTTTGGACTCGCCTTTAAAACACATAAAAAGCGGCAAAACGTCTACTATGGTACAGTTGGCCAAAAAGGGCGTAGGCCTTTTTTCCTGAATATATTCAGGAAAAAACACACAAGCCCTTTTTGGCCAACCAAACAAGCGGGCAAGGCAAATCAGCACTACAAAGAAGTCTCACTTCCCATCGGCCAAAAGGGCCATCCTGAAAAAGTGGCAAAAGCAGAAATGCAGGACAGGCCATGGAGAAATGGGAACCTTGTTACGCTGATGGGCGGAATGTAAGTCGCCAACGGCCACTCTGGAGAAGTGTATGGTGTTTCCAAAAACATCTAAAAAACAGAGCTACAGAGCATAGGGCACTTCCGCTCAAGGGCATATTACTTGGGAAAACCAAACATCGACAGGACACAAGCACCCCAAAGTTTAGGGCTGCCCTGTTTACAAGAATCTCGACTTCGGTACACGTTAAATATCCCAGGAAAGAGAAAAATGAATACAGAAGCTGTGGTTCCTATGTACAGTGCAATATCACTCAGCCATGAAATCAATGTCATAAGCCTAGTAGCAGCATAATGAGTGGATTTAGGTACGATGATACTAAGTCAAATAAGTCACACAGAAAAAGAGACTTATCATAAGATAGTCCTTAGACAGGGAAGGTAAAATCGCTCTACGTGAACTGAACTATGAAACAGAACAGAGTCACACCTTTAGAAAACACACTTATGGCTGCTTAAGGGGAAAGCAGAGGTGAGGTGATGCATAAAACAAGAGTGTGAAATTAGCTCAGACACCGTTCCGTAAACCGAATATGCAATACACCAGATCTACTCATTGCTCAATGAACTGGACTCAACACACTCTATTCACCACAGAAGCATATATCTGACTAGTAAGAATCTTGAAATATATTTATTAATATCTCTCTGTCAGTGAATCAAGTGGGTACAAAGCGGCATAAACACAGGAGTGAAAATAAGCTATTCCCCATTATAAAAATAAATTACACACAATAAAAAGATAGTGAAAGAGAGAGAAATTCTTACAAAATTCATTCAGTGGATGTGATGCAACCTGCATTGAGCACATCTAGACCCACAGCCGGATGAGACATAACACTGGACACTCTTGGGGCTGAGAGGATTGTTGAGGTTGGGAGAGAAAATGCAGACCCTTTAAAGTAATACGGCGTGATATCCAATACTTGGGTCCCAAATATCGAGGGGGAAGAGAATCTTTTTACAATTAAAATATGCATGGGAAACCCAGAGGATGGTACACTGTGTTATCGGGAAAGGATTCTAAAAGAACCTCATTTCTGATCTGCTGGTGCGTGGGTTCGCCATTCCAGCCACTTCACTAACAATCTCCCCACTTGGAGAATCAGCACCTGTAACCCCCTGTTTCGTACAGTTTGCAATTTATCCGGAGGATGAACAGAATGAGGGGGAACCAATGAGAGACTAGCTCCAGGTGTTTGGACAGGCGCACGTCACTCTAATTTCCAATCAGGACGAAGAATTAACCAAAGGCTCACCTGCTCCCCGGAACCAGAATAGGGCCTGAAGCAATCCTGTGGTTCTGTGGCCAGCTCCCAAAAAAGCGAGTTGACAAATGGACCTCAGCGGCACTGCAATTCACAAACCTGCAGGGTTATAAATGAAAACTATCGTCCAAAAATATATTGAGGTAAGGCAACGAAGAGGATTTGAAAGCAAGACAGAATTGCAGGAAACTGTTTTCAAGAGGTAGATTGGACTCGCCTTTAAAGCACATGATATGCTGCAAAACGTCTACTATAGTGCAGATGGCCCAAAAGGGCATAGGCCGTTTTTCCTGAATATATTCAAGAAAAAACACCCAAGCCCTTTTTGGCCAACCAAACAAGCGGGCAAGGCAAATCAGCACTACAAAGAAGTCTCACTTCCCATCTGTCAAAAGGGCCATCCTGAAAAATTGGAAAAACCAGAAATGCAAGACAGGCCATGGAGAAATGGGAAGCTTGTTACGCTGATGGGCGGAATGTAAGTTGCCAACGGCCACTCTGAAGAAGTGTATGGTGTTTCCTAAAACATCGAAAAAACAGAGCTACAGAACATAGGGCACTTCCACTCAAGGGCGTATATCTTGGGAAAACCAAATATCGAGAGGACACAAGCACCCCAAGGTTTAGGGCTGCCCTGTTTACAAGAATCTCGACTTCGGTATACCTGAAATATCCCAGGGAACAGAAAAATGAATACAGAAGCTGTGGTACCTATGTACAGTGGAATATCACTCAGCCATGAAATCAATGTCATAAGCCTAGTAGCAGCATAATCAGTGGATTTAGGTACGATGATTCTAAGTGAAATAAATCACACAGAAAAAGAAATTTATCGTAAGATAGCCCTTAGATAGGGAAGGTAAATTTCGCTCTACGAGAACTGAATTATGAAACAGAACAGAGTCACACCTTTAGAAAACACACTTATGGCTGCTTAAGGCGAAAGCAGAGGTGAGGTGATGCATAAAACAAGAGTTTGAAATTAGCTCCGACCCCATTCCGTAAACCGAATATGCAATACACCAGATCTACTCATTGCTCAATGAACTGGACTCAACACACTCTATTCACCGCAGAAGCATATATCTGACTAGGAAGAATCTTGAAAAATATTTATTGATATCGCTCTGTCAGTGAATCAAGTGGGTACAAAGCGGCATAAACACAGGAGTGAAAATAAGCTAAACCCCATTATAAAAATAAATTACACAGAATAAAAAGATAGTGAAAGAGAGAGAAATTCTTACAAAATTCATTCAGCGGGTGTGATGCAACCTGCATTGAGCACATCTAGGCACACAGCCGGATGAGACATAACGCTGCAAACTCTTGGGGCTGAGAGGATTGTTGAGGTTGGGAGAGAAAATGCAGACCCTTTAAAGTAATACAGCGTGGTATCCAATGCATGGGTCACAAATATTCAGGTGGAAGGGAATCTTCCTACAGCTAAAACATGCATGGGAAACCCAGAGTATGGTACACTGTGTGATCGGGAAAGGTTTCTAAAACACACCAAATTTCTGATCTGCTAGTGTGTGGGTTCACCATTCCAGTCGCTTCACTAACAAGCTCCCCACTTGGAGAATCAGCCCCTGTTACCCCCTGTTTCGTGCAGTTTGCAATTTATCCGGAGGATGAACAGAATGAGGGGGAACCAATGAGAGGCTAGCTCCAGGTGTTTGGACAGGCGCACGTCACTCTAATTTCTAATCAGGACGAAGAATTAACCAAAGGCGCACCTGCCCCCCGGAACCAGAATAGGGCCTGAAGCAATCCTGCGGTTCTGCGGCAAGCTGCCAAAAGAGCGAGTTGACAAATGGACCTCAGCGGCACTGCAATTCACAAACCTTCAGGGTTATAAATGAAAACTATCGTCCAAAAATATATTGAGGTAAGGCAACGAAGAGGATTTGAAAGCAAGACAGAATTGCAGGAAACTGTTTTCAAGAGGTAGATTGGACTCGCCTTTAAAGCACATGATATGCTGCAAAACGTCTACTATAGTGCAGATGGCCAAAAAGGGCGTAGGCCTTTTTTCCTGAATATATTCAAGAAAAAACACCCAAGCCCTTTTTGGCCAACCAAACAAGCGGGCAAGGCAAATCAGCACTACAAAGAAGTCTCACTTCCGATCTGTCAAAAGGGCCATCCTGAAAAAGTGGAAAAACCAGAAATGCAAGACAGGCCATGGAGAAATGGGAAGCTTGTTACGCTGATGGGCGGAATGTAAGTTGCCAGCGGCCAATCTGAAGAAGTGTATGGTGTTTCCTAAAACATCGAAAAAACAGAGCTACAGAACATAGGGCACTTCCGCTCAAGGGCGTATATCTTGGGAAAACCAAATATCGAGAGGACACAAGCACCTCAAGGTTTAGGGCTGCCCTGTTTACAAGAATCTCGACTTCGGTATACCTTAAATATCCCAGGAAACAGAAAAATGAATACAGAAGCTGTGGTACCTATGTACAGTGAAATATCACTCAGCCATGAAATCAATGTCATAAGCCTAGTAGCAGCATAATCAGTGGATTTAGGTACGATGATTCTAAGTGAAACAAATCACACAGAAAAAGAAATTTATCGTAAGATAGCCCTTAGACAGGGAAGGTAAAAGTCGCTCTACGTGAACTGATTTACGAAACAGAACAGTCACACATTTAGAAAACGTACTTATGGCTGCTTAAGGCGAAAGCAGAGGTGAGGTGATGCATAAAACAAGAGTTTGAAATTAGCTCAGACACCATTCCATAAATCAAATATGCAATACACCAGATCTACTCATTGCTCAATGAACTGGACTCAACACACTCTATTCAATGCAGAATCATATATCTGACTAGGAAGAATCTTGAAAAATATTTATTGATATCTCTCTGTCAGTGATTCAAGTGGGTACAAAGTGTGAAGAACACACCGGAGTAAATAATCAAAACCCCATTATAAAAATAAATTACACACAATAAAAAGAAAGTGAAAGAGAGAGAAATTCTTACAAAATTCATTCAGTGGATGTGATGCAACCTGCATTGAGCACATCTAGACCCACAGCCGGATGAGACATAACGCTGGAAACTCTTGGGGCTGAGAGGATTGTTGAGGTTGGGAGAGAAAATGCAGACCCTTTCACGTAATACAGCGTGGTATCCAATCCATGGGTCACAAATATCCAGGTGGAAGGGAATCTTCCTACAGTTAAAACATGCATGGGGAACCCAGAGGATGGTACACTGTGTGATCGGGAAAGGTTTCTAAAAGAACCTCATTTCTGATCTGCTGGTGCGTGGGTTCGCCATTCCAGCCACTTCACTAACAATCTCCCCACTTGGAGAATCAGCACCTGTAACCCCCTGTTTCGTACAGTTTGCAATTTATCCGGAGGATGAACGGGATTAGGGGGAATCAATGAGAGACTAGCTCCTGGTGTTTGCACAGGCACACGTCACTCTAATTTCCAATCAGGACGAAGAATTAACCAAAGGCTCACCTGCCCCCCGGAATCAGAATAGGGCCTGAAGCAATCCTGCGGTTTTGTGGCCAGCTCCCAAAAAAAGGAGTTGAAAAATGGACCTCAGGGGCACTGCAATTCACAAACTTGCAGGGTTATAAATGAAAACTGTCATCCAAAAATATATTGAGGTAAGGCAACGAAGAGGATTTGAAAGTGAGACAGAATTGCAGAAAACAATTTTCAAGAGGTAGTTTGGACTCGCCTTTAAAACACATAAAAAGCGGCAAAACGTCTACTATGGTACAGTTGGCCAAAAAGGGCGTAGGCCTTTTTTCCTGAATATATTCAGGAAAAAACACACAAGCCCTTTTTGGCCAACCAAACAAGCGGGCAAGGCAAATCAGCACTACAAAGAAGTCTCACTTCCCATCGGCCAAAAGGGCCATCCTGAAAAAGTGGCAAAAGCAGAAATGCAGGACAGGCCATGGAGAAATGGGAACCTTGTTACGCTGATGGGCGGAATGTAAGTCGCCAACGGCCACTCTGGAGAAGTGTATGGTGTTTCCAAAAACATCTAAAAAACAGAGCTACAGAGCATAGGGCACTTCCGCTCAAGGGCATATTACTTGGGAAAACCAAACATCGACAGGACACAAGCACCCCAAAGTTTAGGGCTGCCCTGTTTACAAGAATCTCGACTTCGGTACACGTTAAATATCCCAGGAAAGAGAAAAATGAATACAGAAGCTGTGGTTCCTATGTACAGTGCAATATCACTCAGCCATGAAATCAATGTCATAAGCCTAGTAGCAGCATAATGAGTGGATTTAGGTACGATGATACTAAGTCAAATAAGTCACACAGAAAAAGAGACTTATCATAAGATAGTCCTTAGACAGGGAAGGTAAAATCGCTCTACGTGAACTGAACTATGAAACAGAACAGAGTCACACCTTTAGAAAACACACTTATGGCTGCTTAAGGGGAAAGCAGAGGTGAGGTGATGCATAAAACAAGAGTGTGAAATTAGCTCAGACACCGTTCCGTAAACCGAATATGCAATACACCAGATCTACTCATTGCTCAATGAACTGGACTCAACACACTCTATTCACCACAGAAGCATATATCTGACTAGTAAGAATCTTGAAATATATTTATTAATATCTCTCTGTCAGTGAATCAAGTGGGTACAAAGCGGCATAAACACAGGAGTGAAAATAAGCTATTCCCCATTATAAAAATAAATTACACACAATAAAAAGATAGTGAAAGAGAGAGAAATTCTTACAAAATTCATTCAGTGGATGTGATGCAACCTGCATTGAGCACATCTACACCCACAGCCGGATGAGACATAACACTGGACACTCTTGGGGCTGAGAGGATTGTTGAGGTTGGGAGAGAAAATGCAGACCCTTTAAAGTAATACGGCGTGATATCCAATACTTGGGTCCCAAATATCGAGGGGGAAGAGAATCTTTTTACAATTAAAATATGCATGGGAAACCCAGAGGATGGTACACTGTGTTATCGGGAAAGGATTCTAAAAGAACCTCATTTCTGATCTGCTGGTGCGTGGGTTCGCCATTCCAGCCACTTCACTAACAATCTCCCCACTTGGAGAATCAGCACCTGTAACCCCCTGTTTCGTACAGTTTGCAATTTATCCGGAGGATGAACAGAATGAGGGGGAACCAATGAGAGACTAGCTCCAGGTGTTTGGACAGGCGCACGTCACTCTAATTTCCAATCAGGACGAAGAATTAACCAAAGGCTCACCTGCTCCCCGGAACCAGAATAGGGCCTGAAGCAATCCTGTGGTTCTGCGGCCAGCTCCCAAAAAAGCGAGTTGACAAATGGACCTCAGCGGCACTGCAATTCACAAACCTGCAGGGTTATAAATGAAAACTATCGTCCAAAAATATATTGAGGTAAGGCAACGAAGAGGATTTGAAAGCAAGACAGAATTGCAGGAAACTGTTTTCAAGAGGTAGATTGGACTCGCCTTTAAAGCACATGATATGCTGCAAAACGTCTACTATAGTGCAGATGGCCCAAAAGGGCATAGGCCGTTTTTCCTGAATATATTCAAGAAAAAACACCCAAGCCCTTTTTGGCCAACCAAACAAGCGGGCAAGGCAAATCAGCACTACAAAGAAGTCTCACTTCCCATCTGTCAAAAGGGCCATCCTGAAAAATTGGAAAAACCAGAAATGCAAGACAGGCCATGGAGAAATGGGAAGCTTGTTACGCTGATGGGCGGAATGTAAGTTGCCAACGGCCACTCTGAAGAAGTGTATGGTGTTTCCTAAAACATCGAAAAAACAGAGCTACAGAACATAGGGCACTTCCACTCAAGGGCGTATATCTTGGGAAAACCAAATATCGAGAGGACACAAGCACCCCAAGGTTTAGGGCTGCCCTGTTTACAAGAATCTCGACTTCGGTATACCTGAAATATCCCAGGGAACAGAAAAATGAATACAGAAGCTGTGGTACCTATGTACAGTGGAATATCACTCAGCCATGAAATCAATGTCATAAGCCTAGTAGCAGCATAATCAGTGGATTTAGGTACGATGATTCTAAGTGAAATAAATCACACAGAAAAAGAAATTTATCGTAAGATAGCCCTTAGATAGGGAAGGTAAATTTCGCTCTACGAGAACTGAATTATGAAACAGAACAGAGTCACACCTTTAGAAAACACACTTATGGCTGCTTAAGGCGAAAGCAGAGGTGAGGTGATGCATAAAACAAGAGTTTGAAATTAGCTCCGACCCCATTCCGTAAACCGAATATGCAATACACCAGATCTACTCATTGCTCAATGAACTGGACTCAACACACTCTATTCACCGCAGAAGCATATATCTGACTAGGAAGAATCTTGAAAAATATTTATTGATATCGCTCTGTCAGTGAATCAAGTGGGTACAAAGCGGCATAAACACAGGAGTGAAAATAAGCTAAACCCCATTATAAAAATAAATTACACAGAATAAAAAGATAGTGAAAGAGAGAGAAATTCTTACAAAATTCATTCAGCGGGTGTGATGCAACCTGCATTGAGCACATCTAGGCACACAGCCGGATGAGACATAACGCTGCAAACTCTTGGGGCTGAGAGGATTGTTGAGGTTGGGAGAGAAAATGCAGACCCTTTAAAGTAATACAGCGTGGTATCCAATGCATGGGTCACAAATATTCAGGTGGAAGGGAATCTTCCTACAGCTAAAACATGCATGGGAAACCCAGAGTATGGTACACTGTGTGATCGGGAAAGGTTTCTAAAACACACCAAATTTCTGATCTGCTAGTGTGTGGGTTCACCATTCCAGTCGCTTCACTAACAAGCTCCCCACTTGGAGAATCAGCCCCTGTTACCCCCTGTTTCGTGCAGTTTGCAATTTATCCGGAGGATGAACAGAATGAGGGGGAACCAATGAGAGGCTAGCTCCAGGTGTTTGGACAGGCGCACGTCACTCTAATTTCTAATCAGGACGAAGAATTAACCAAAGACGCACCTGCCCCCCGGAACCAGAATAGGGCCTGAAGCAATCCTGCGGTTCTGCGGCAAGCTCCCAAAAGAGCGAGTTGACAAATGGACCTCAGCGGCACTGCAATTCACAAACCTTCAGGGTTATAAATGAAAACTATCGTCCAAAAATATATTGAGGTAAGGCAACGAAGAGGATTTGAAAGCAAGACAGAATTGCAGGAAACTGTTTTCAAGAGGTAGATTGGACTCGCCTTTAAAGCACATGATATGCTGCAAAACGTCTACTATAGTGCAGATGGCCAAAAAGGGCGTAGGCCTTTTTTCCTGAATATATTCAAGAAAAAACACCCAAGCCCTTTTTGGCCAACCAAACAAGCGGGCAAGGCAAATCAGCACTACAAAGAAGTCTCACTTCCGATCTGTCAAAAGGGCCATCCTGAAAAAGTGGAAAAACCAGAAATGCAAGACAGGCCATGGAGAAATGGGAAGCTTGTTACGCTGATGGGCGGAATGTAAGTTGCCAACGGCCAATCTGAAGAAGTGTATGGTGTTTCCTAAAACATCGAAAAAACAGAGCTACAGAACATAGGGCACTTCCGCTCAAGGGCGTATATCTTGGGAAAACCAAATATCGAGAGGACACAAGCACCTCAAGGTTTAGGGCTGCCCTGTTTACAAGAATCTCGACTTCGGTATACCTTAAATATCCCAGGAAACAGAAAAATGAATACAGAAGCTGTGGTACCTATGTACAGTGAAATATCACTCAGCCATGAAATCAATGTCATAAGCCTAGTAGCAGCATAATCAGTGGATTTAGGTACGATGATTCTAAGTGAAACAAATCACACAGAAAAAGAAATTTATCGTAAGATAGCCCTTAGACAGGGAAGGTAAAAGTCGCTCTACGTGAACTGATTTACGAAACAGAACAGTCACACATTTAGAAAACGTACTTATGGCTGCTTAAGGCGAAAGCAGAGGTGAGGTGATGCATAAAACAAGAGTTTGAAATTAGCTCAGACACCATTCCATAAATCAAATATGCAATACACCAGATCTACTCATTGCTCAATGAACTGGACTCAACACACTCTATTCAATGCAGAATCATATATCTGACTAGGAAGAATCTTGAAAAATATTTATTGATATCTCTCTGTCAGTGATTCAAGTGGGTACAAAGTGTGAAGAACACACCGGAGTAAATAATCAAAACCCCATTATAAAAATAAATTACACACAATAAAAAGAAAGTGAAAGAGAGAGAAATTCTTACAAAATTCATTCAGTGGATGTGATGCAACCTGCATTGAGCACATCTAGACCCACAGCCGGATGAGACATAACGCTGGAAACTCTTGGGGCTGAGAGGATTGTTGAGGTTGGGAGAGAAAATGCAGACCCTTTCACGTAATACAGCGTGGTATCCAATCCATGGGTCACAAATATCCAGGTGGAAGGGAATCTTCCTACAGTTAAAACATGCATGGGGAACCCAGAGGATGGTACACTGTGTGATCGGGAAAGGTTTCTAAAAGAACCTCATTTCTGATCTGCTGGTGCGTGGGTTCGCCATTCCAGCCACTTCACTAACAATCTCCCCACTTGGAGAATCAGCACCTGTAACCCCCTGTTTCGTACAGTTTGCAATTTATCCGGAGGATGAACGGGATTAGGGGGAATCAATGAGAGACTAGCTCCTGGTGTTTGCACAGGCACACGTCACTCTAATTTCCAATCAGGACGAAGAATTAACCAAAGGCTCACCTGCCCCCCGGAATCAGAATAGGGCCTGAAGCAATCCTGCGGTTTTGTGGCCAGCTCCCAAAAAAAGGAGTTGAAAAATGGACCTCAGGGGCACTGCAATTCACAAACTTGCAGGGTTATAAATGAAAACTGTCATCCAAAAATATATTGAGGTAAGGCAACGAAGAGGATTTGAAAGTGAGACAGAATTGCAGAAAACAATTTTCAAGAGGTAGTTTGGACTCGCCTTTAAAACACATAAAAAGCGGCAAAACGTCTACTATGGTACAGTTGGCCAAAAAGGGCGTAGGCCTTTTTTCCTGAATATATTCAGGAAAAAACACACAAGCCCTTTTTGGCCAACCAAACAAGCGGGCAAGGCAAATCAGCACTACAAAGAAGTCTCACTTCCCATCGGCCAAAAGGGCCATCCTGAAAAAGTGGCAAAAGCAGAAATGCAGGACAGGCCATGGAGAAATGGGAACCTTGTTACGCTGATGGGCGGAATGTAAGTCGCCAACGGCCACTCTGGAGAAGTGTATGGTGTTTCCAAAAACATCTAAAAAACAGAGCTACAGAGCATAGGGCACTTCCGCTCAAGGGCATATTACTTGGGAAAACCAAACATCGACAGGACACAAGCACCCCAAAGTTTAGGGCTGCCCTGTTTACAAGAATCTCGACTTCGGTACACGTTAAATATCCCAGGAAAGAGAAAAATGAATACAGAAGCTGTGGTTCCTATGTACAGTGCAATATCACTCAGCCATGAAATCAATGTCATAAGCCTAGTAGCAGCATAATGAGTGGATTTAGGTACGATGATACTAAGTCAAATAAGTCACACAGAAAAAGAGACTTATCATAAGATAGTCCTTAGACAGGGAAGGTAAAATCGCTCTACGTGAACTGAACTATGAAACAGAACAGAGTCACACCTTTAGAAAACACACTTATGGCTGCTTAAGGGGAAAGCAGAGGTGAGGTGATGCATAAAACAAGAGTGTGAAATTAGCTCAGACACCGTTCCGTAAACCGAATATGCAATACACCAGATCTACTCATTGCTCAATGAACTGGACTCAACACACTCTATTCACCACAGAAGCATATATCTGACTAGTAAGAATCTTGAAATATATTTATTAATATCTCTCTGTCAGTGAATCAAGTGGGTACAAAGCGGCATAAACACAGGAGTGAAAATAAGCTATTCCCCATTATAAAAATAAATTACACACAATAAAAAGATAGTGAAAGAGAGAGAAATTCTTACAAAATTCATTCAGTGGATGTGATGCAACCTGCATTGAGCACATCTACACCCACAGCCGGATGAGACATAACACTGGACACTCTTGGGGCTGAGAGGATTGTTGAGGTTGGGAGAGAAAATGCAGACCCTTTAAAGTAATACGGCGTGATATCCAATACTTGGGTCCCAAATATCGAGGGGGAAGAGAATCTTTTTACAATTAAAATATGCATGGGAAACCCAGAGGATGGTACACTGTGTTATCGGGAAAGGATTCTAAAAGAACCTCATTTCTGATCTGCTGGTGCGTGGGTTCGCCATTCCAGCCACTTCACTAACAATCTCCCCACTTGGAGAATCAGCACCTGTAACCCCCTGTTTCGTACAGTTTGCAATTTATCCGGAGGATGAACAGAATGAGGGGGAACCAATGAGAGACTAGCTCCAGGTGTTTGGACAGGCGCACGTCACTCTAATTTCCAATCAGGACGAAGAATTAACCAAAGGCTCACCTGCCCCCCGGAACCAGAATAGGGCCTGAAGCAATCCTGTGGTTCTGCGGCCAGCTCCCAAACGAGCGAGTTGACAAATGGACCTCAGCGGCACTGCAATTCACAAACCTTCAGGGTTATAAATGAAAACTATCGTCCAAAAATATATTGAGGTAAGGCAACGAAGAGGATTTGAAAGCAAGACAGAATTGCAGGAAACTGTTTTCAAGAGGTAGATTGGACTCGCCTTTAAAGCACATGATATGCTGCAAAACGTCTACTATAGTGCAGATGGCCAAAAAGGGCGTAGGCCTTTTTTCCTGAATATATTCAAGAAAAAACACCCAAGCCCTTTTTGGCCAACCAAACAAGCGGGCAAGGCAAATCAGCACTACAAAGAAGTCTCACTTCCGATCTGTCAAAAGGGCCATCCTGAAAAAGTGGAAAAACCAGAAATGCAAGACAGGCCATGGAGAAATGGGAAGCTTGTTACGCTGATGGGCGGAATGTAAGTTGCCAACGGCCAATCTGAAGAAGTGTATGGTGTTTCCTAAAACATCGAAAAAACAGAGCTACAGAACATAGGGCACTTCCGCTCAAGGGCGTATATCTTGGGAAAACCAAATATCGAGAGGACACAAGCACCTCAAGGTTTAGGGCTGCCCTGTTTACAAGAATCTCGACTTCGGTATACCTTAAATATCCCAGGAAACAGAAAAATGAATACAGAAGCTGTGGTACCTATGTACAGTGAAATATCACTCAGCCATGAAATCAATGTCATAAGCCTAGTAGCAGCATAATCAGTGGATTTAGGTACGATGATTCTAAGTGAAACAAATCACACAGAAAAAGAAATTTATCGTAAGATAGCCCTTAGACAGGGAAGGTAAAAGTCGCTCTACGTGAACTGATTTACGAAACAGAACAGTCACACATTTAGAAAACGTACTTATGGCTGCTTAAGGCGAAAGCAGAGGTGAGGTGATGCATAAAACAAGAGTTTGAAATTAGCTCAGACACCATTCCATAAATCAAATATGCAATACACCAGATCTACTCATTGCTCAATGAACTGGACTCAACACACTCTATTCAATGCAGAATCATATATCTGACTAGGAAGAATCTTGAAAAATATTTATTGATATCTCTCTGTCAGTGATTCAAGTGGGTACAAAGTGTGAAGAACACACCGGAGTAAATAATCAAAACCCCATTATAAAAATAAATTACACACAATAAAAAGAAAGTGAAAGAGAGAGAAATTCTTACAAAATTCATTCAGTGGATGTGATGCAACCTGCATTGAGCACATCTAGACCCACAGCCGGATGAGACATAACGCTGGAAACTCTTGGGGCTGAGAGGATTGTTGAGGTTGGGAGAGAAAATGCAGACCCTTTCACGTAATACAGCGTGGTATCCAATCCATGGGTCACAAATATCCAGGTGGAAGGGAATCTTCCTACAGTTAAAACATGCATGGGGAACCCAGAGGATGGTACACTGTGTGATCGGGAAAGGTTTCTAAAAGAACCTCATTTCTGATCTGCTCGTGCGTGGGTTCGCCATTCCAGCCACTTCACTAACAATCTCCCCACTTGGAGAATCAGCACCTGTAACCCCCTGTTTCGTACAGTTTGCAATTTATCCGGAGGATGAACGGGATTAGGGGGAATCAATGAGAGACTAGCTCCTGGTGTTTGCACAGGCACACGTCACTCTAATTTCCAATCAGGACGAAGAATTAACCAAAGGCTCACCTGCTCCCCGGAATCAGAATAGGGCCTGAAGCAATCCTGCGGTTTTGTGGCCAGCTCCCAAAAAAAGGAGTTGAAAAATGGACCTCAGGGGCACTGCAATTCACAAACTTGCAGGGTTATAAATGAAAACTGTCATCCAAAAATATATTGAGGTAAGGCAACGAAGAGGATTTGAAAGTGAGACAGAATTGCAGAAAACAATTTTCAAGAGGTAGTTTGGACTCGCCTTTAAAACACATAAAAAGCGGCAAAACGTCTACTATGGTACAGTTGGCCAAAAAGGGCGTAGGCCTTTTTTCCTGAATATATTCAGGAAAAAACACACAAGCCCTTTTTGGCCAACCAAACAAGCGGGCAAGGCAAATCAGCACTACAAAGAAGTCTCACTTCCCATCGGCCAAAAGGGCCATCCTGAAAAAGTGGCAAAAGCAGAAATGCAGGACAGGCCATGGAGAAATGGGAACCTTGTTACGCTGATGGGCGGAATGTAAGTCGCCAACGGCCACTCTGGAGAAGTGTATGGTGTTTCCAAAAACATCTAAAAAACAGAGCTACAGAGCATAGGGCACTTCCGCTCAAGGGCATATTACTTGGGAAAACCAAACATCGACAGGACACAAGCACCCCAAAGTTTAGGGCTGCCCTGTTTACAAGAATCTCGACTTCGGTACACGTTAAATATCCCAGGAAAGAGAAAAATGAATACAGAAGCTGTGGTTCCTATGTACAGTGCAATATCACTCAGCCATGAAATCAATGTCATAAGCCTAGTAGCAGCATAATGAGTGGATTTAGGTACGATGATACTAAGTCAAATAAGTCACACAGAAAAAGAGACTTATCATAAGATAGTCCTTAGACAGGGAAGGTAAAATCGCTCTACGTGAACTGAACTATGAAACAGAACAGAGTCACACCTTTAGAAAACACACTTATGGCTGCTTAAGGGGAAAGCAGAGGTGAGGTGATGCATAAAACAAGAGTGTGAAATTAGCTCAGACACCGTTCCGTAAACCGAATATGCAATACACCAGATCTACTCATTGCTCAATGAACTGGACTCAACACACTCTATTCACCACAGAAGCATATATCTGACTAGTAAGAATCTTGAAATATATTTATTAATATCTCTCTGTCAGTGAATCAAGTGGGTACAAAGCGGCATAAACACAGGAGTGAAAATAAACTATTCCCCATTATAAAAATAAATTACACACAATAAAAAGATAGTGAAAGAGAGAGAAATTCTTACAAAATTCATTCAGTGGATGTGATGCAACCTGCATTGAGCACATCTAGACCCACAGCCGGATGAGACATAACACTGGACACTCTTGGGGCTGAGAGGATTGTTGAGGTTGGGAGAGAAAATGCAGACCCTTTAAAGTAATACGGCGTGATATCCAATACTTGGGTCCCAAATATCGAGGGGGAAGAGAATCTTTTTACAATTAAAATATGCATGGGAAACCCAGAGGATGGTACACTGTGTTATCGGGAAAGGATTCTAAAAGAACCTCATTTCTGATCTGCTGGTGCGTGGGTTCGCCATTCCAGCCACTTCACTAACAATCTCCCCACTTGGAGAATCAGCACCTGTAACCCCCTGTTTCGTACAGTTTGCAATTTATCCGGAGGATGAACAGAATGAGGGGGAACCAATGAGAGACTAGCTCCAGGTGTTTGGACAGGCGCACGTCACTCTAATTTCCAATCAGGACGAAGAATTAACCAAAGGCTCACCTGCTCCCCGGAACCAGAATAGGGCCTGAAGCAATCCTGTGGTTCTGCGGCCAGCTCCCAAAAAAGCGAGTTGACAAATGGACCTCAGCGGCACTGCAATTCACAAACCTGCAGGGTTATAAATGAAAACTATCGTCCAAAAATATATTGAGGTAAGGCAACGAAGAGGATTTGAAAGCAAGACAGAATTGCAGGAAACTGTTTTCAAGAGGTAGATTGGACTCGCCTTTAAAGCACATGATATGCTGCAAAACGTCTACTATAGTGCAGATGGCCCAAAAGGGCATAGGCCGTTTTTCCTGAATATATTCAAGAAAAAACACCCAAGCCCTTTTTGGCCAACCAAACAAGCGGGCAAGGCAAATCAGCACTACAAAGAAGTCTCACTTCCCATCTGTCAAAAGGGCCATCCTGAAAAATTGGAAAAACCAGAAATGCAAGACAGGCCATGGAGAAATGGGAAGCTTGTTACGCTGATGGGCGGAATGTAAGTTGCCAACGGCCACTCTGAAGAAGTGTATGGTGTTTCCTAAAACATCGAAAAAACAGAGCTACAGAACATAGGGCACTTCCACTCAAGGGCGTATATCTTGGGAAAACCAAATATCGAGAGGACACAAGCACCCCAAGGTTTAGGGCTGCCCTGTTTACAAGAATCTCGACTTCGGTATACCTGAAATATCCCAGGGAACAGAAAAATGAATACAGAAGCTGTGGTACCTATGTACAGTGGAATATCACTCAGCCATGAAATCAGTGTCATAAGCCTAGTAGCAGCATAATCAGTGGATTTAGGTACGATGATTCTAAGTGAAATAAATCACACAGAAAAAGAAATTTATCGTAAGATAGCCCTTAGATAGGGAAGGTAAATTTCGCTCTACGAGAACTGAATTATGAAACAGAACAGAGTCACACCTTTAGAAAACACACTTATGGCTGCTTAAGGCGAAAGCAGAGGTGAGGTGATGCATAAAACAAGAGTTTGAAATTAGCTCCGAGACCATTCCGTAAACCGAATATGCAATACACCAGATCTACTCATTGCTCAATGAACTGGACTCAACACACTCTATTCACCGCAGAAGCATATATCTGACTAGGAAGAATCTTGAAAAATATTTATTGATATCGCTCTGTCAGTGAATCAAGTGGGTACAAAGCGGCATAAACACAGGAGTGAAAATAAGCTAAACCCCATTATAAAAATAAATTACACAGAATAAAAAGATAGTGAAAGAGAGAGAAATTCTTACAAAATTCATTCAGCGGGTGTGATGCAACCTGCATTGAGCACATCTAGGCACACAGCCGGATGAGACATAACGCTGCAAACTCTTGGGGCTGAGAGGATTGTTGAGGTTGGGAGAGAAAATGCAGACCCTTTAAAGTAATACAGCGTGGTATCCAATGCATGGGTCACAAATATTCAGGTGGAAGGGAATCTTCCTACAGCTAAAACATGCATGGGAAACCCAGAGTATGGTACACTGTGTGATCGGGAAAGGTTTCTAAAACACACCAAATTTCTGATCTGCTAGTGTGTGGGTTCGCCATTCCAGTCGCTTCACTAACAATCTCCCCACTTGGAGAATCAGCCCCTGTTACCCCCTGTTTCGTGCAGTTTGCAATTTATCCGGAGGATGAACAGAATGAGGGGGAACCAATGAGAGGCTAGCTCCAGGTGTTTGGACAGGCGCACGTCACTCTAATTTCTAATCAGGACGAAGAATTAACCAAAGGCGCACCTGCCCCCCGGAACCAGAATAGGGCCTGAAGCAATCCTGCGGTTCTGCGGCCAGCTCCCAAAAGAGCGAGTTGACAAATGGACCTCAGCGGCACTGCAATTCACAAACCTTCAGGGTTATAAATGAAAACTATCGTCCAAAAATATATTGAGGTAAGGCAACGAAGAGGATTTGAAAGCAAGACAGAATTGCAGGAAACTGATTTCAAGAGGTAGATTGGGGAGATTAACAAAGATGGCGGAGTAGAATTACGTGCTCTCACTCCCTCTTGCGAGAGCACCAGAATCACAACTGGCTGCTGGACAATTATTGACAGGAAGACCCTCGACTTCACCAAGGAGGATACCCCACGTCCAAAGACAGAGGAGAAGCCACAGTGAGACGGTAGGAGGGGCTCAATCAGAGTAAAATCTAATCCCATAACTGCTGGGTGGGTGACTCACAGACTGGCGAACACTTATACCACAGAAGTCCACCCACTGGAGTGAAGCTTCTGAGCCCCACGTCAGGCTTCTCAACCTGGGTGTCTGGCAATGGGAGGATGAATTCCTAGAGAATCAGACTTTGAAGCCCATTGGGAATTGATTGCAGGACTTCGACAGGACTGGGGGAAACAGAGACCCCACTCTTGGAGGGCCCACACAAAGTAGTGTGCACATCGGGACCCAGGGGAAGGAGCAGTGACCCTGGCAGAGACTGAACCAGACCTACCTGCTGGTGTTGGGGTGTCTCTTGCAGAGGCAGGTGGTGGCTCTGTTTCACTGTGGGGACAAGGACTCTGGTAGCGGAGGTTTTGGGAAGTGCTCTTTGGCATGAGCCCTCCCAGAGTCTGCCATTAACCCCACCAAAGAGCCCAGGTAGGCTCCAGTGTGTGGTTGCCTCAGGCAAAACAACCAACAAGGAGGGAACCCAACCCCACCCATCAACAGTCAAGTGGATTAAAGTTTTACTGAGCTCTGACCGCCACAGCAACAGTCAGCTCTACCCACCACCAAAGCCTCCCATCAAGCCTCTTAGATAGCCTCAACCACCAGATAGCAGATAGCAGAAGTAAGCAAAACTACAATCCTGCAGCCTGTGGACCAAAAACCACAGTTACAGAAAGATAGACAAGATGAAAAGGCAGATGGCTATGTAACAGATGAAGGAACAAGAAAAAAACCCAGAAAAACAACTAAATAAAGTGGAGATAGGCAACCTTCCAGAAAAAGAATTCAGAATAATGATGGTGAAGATGATCCAGGACCTCGGAATAAGAATGGAGGCAAAGATTGAGAAGATGCAAGAAATGATTAACAAAGACCTAGAAGAATTAAAGAACAAACAAACAGAGATGACCAATACAATAACTGAAATGAAAACTACACTAGAAGGAATCAATAGCAGAATAACTGAGGCAGAAGAACGGATAAGTGACCTGGAAGACAGAATGGTGGAGTTCACTGCTGTGGAACAGACTAAAGAAAAAAGAATGAAAAGAAATGAAGACAGCCTAAGAGACCTCTGGGACAACATTAAACGCAACAACATTCACAGTATAGGGGTCCCAGAAGGTGAAGAGAGAGAGAAAGGACCAGAGAAAATTTTTGAAGAGATTATAGTTGAAAACTTCCCTAACATGGGAAAGGAAATAGCCACCCAAGTCCAGGAAGTTCAGAGAGTCCCAAAGAGGATAAACCCAAGGAGAAACACGCTGAGACACATAGTAATCAAAGTGGCAAAAATTTAAGACAAAGAAAAATTATTGAAAGCAGCAAGGGAAAAATGACAAATAATATACAAGGGAACTCCCATAAGGTTAACAGCTGATTTCTCAGCAGAAACTCTGCAAGCCAGAAGGGAGTGGCATGATATACTTAAAGTGATGAAAGGGAAGAACCTACAGCCAAGATTACTCTACCCAGCAAGGATTTCATTTAGATTTGATGGAGAAATCAATAGCTTTACAGACAAGCAAAAGCTAAGAGAATTCAGCACCACCAAACCACCTCTACAACAAATGCTAAAGGAACTTCTCTAAGTGGGAAACACAAGAGAAGAAAAGGACCTACAAAAACAAACCGAAAACAATTAAGAAAATGGTCATAGGAACATACATATCGATAATTACCTTAAACGTGAATGGATTAAATGCCCCAACCAAAAGACATAGACTGGCTGAATGGATACTAAAACAAGACCCATATATATGCTGTCTACAGGAGACCCACTTTAGCCCTAGGGACACATACCGACTGAAAGTGAGGGGTTGGAAAAAGATATTCCATGCAAATGAAAATCAAAAGAAAGCTGGAGTAGCTATACTCATATCAGATAAAATAGACATTTAAAATAAAGAATGTTACAAGAGAAAAGGAAGGACACTACATAACCATCAAGGGATCAATCCAAGAAGAAGATATAACAATTATAAATATATATGCACCCAACATAGGAGCACCTCAATACATAAGGCAACTGCTAACAGCTATAAAAGAGGAAATTGACAGTAACACAATCATAGTGGGGGACTTTAACACCTCACTTACACCAATGGACAGATCATCCAAAATGAAAATAAATAAGGAAACAGAAGCTTTAAATGACACAATAGACCACATAGATTTAATTGATATATATAGGACATTCCATCCAAAAACAGCAGATTACACGTTCTTCTCAAGTGCACACGGAACATTCTCCAGGATAGATCACATCTTGGGTCACAAATCAAGCCTCAGTAAATTTAAGAAAATTGAAATCATATCAAGCATCTTTTCTGACCACAACGCTATGAGATTAGAAATTAATTACAGGGCAAAAAAACGTGAAAAAGACAAACACATGGAGGCTTAACAATATGTTACTAAATAACCAAGAGATCACTGAAGAAATCAAAGAAGACTTAAAAAAATACCTAGAGACAAATGACAATGAAAACATGACGACCCAAAACCTATGGGATGCAGCGAAAGCAGTTCTAAGACGGAGGTTTAGAGCTATACAAGCCTACCTAAAGAAACAAGAAAAATCTCAAGTAAACAATCTAATCTTACACCTAAAGAATCTAGAGAAAGAAGAACAAACAAACCCAAAGTTAGCAGAAGGAAAGAAATCATAAAGATCAGAGCAGAAATAAATGAAATAGAAACAAGGAAAACAATAGCAAAGATCAATAAAACTAAAAGTTGGTTCTTTGAGAAGATAAACAAAATTGATAAGCCATTAGCCAGACTCATCAAGAAAAAGAGGAAGAGGACTCAAATCAGTAAAATCAGAAATGAAAAAGGAGAAGTTACAACAGGCACCGCAGAAATACAAAGCATCCTAAGAGACTACTACAAGCAACTTTATGCCAATAAAATGGACAACCTGGAAGAAATGGACAAATTTTTAGAAAGGTATAACCTTCCAAGACTGAACCAGGAAGAAACAGAAAATATGAACAGACCAATCACAAGTAATGAAATTGAAACTGTGATTAAAAATCTTCCAACAAACAAAAGTCCAGGACCAGATGGCTTCACAGGTGAATTCTATCAAACCTTTAGAGAAGAGCTAACACCCATCCTTCTCAAACTCTTCCAAAAAATTGCAGAGGAAGGAACACTCCCAAACTCATTCTATGAGGCCACCATCACCCTGATACCAACACCAGACAAAGACACTACAAAAAAAGAAAATTACAGACCAATATCACTGATGAATATAGATGCAAAAATCCTCAACAAAATACTAGCAAACAGAATCCAACAACACATTAAAAGGATCATACACCACGATCAAGTGGGATTTATCCCAGGGATGCAAGGATTCTTCAATATACGCAAATCAATCAATGTGATACACCATATTAACAAATTAAAGAAGAAAAACCATATGATCATCTCAATAGATGCAGAAAAAGCTTTTGACAAAATTCAACACCCATTTCTGATAAAAAGTCTCCAGAAAGTGGGCATAGAGGGAACCTACCTCAACATAATAAAGGCCATATACGACAAATCCACAGCAAACATCATTCTCAATGGTGAAAAACTGAAAGCATTTCCTCTAAGATCAGGAATGAGACAAGGATGTCCACTCTCACCACTATTATTCAACATAGTTCTGGAAGTCCTAGCCACGGCAATCAGAGAAGAAAAAGAAATAAAAGGAATACAAATTGGAAAAGAAGAAGTAAAACTGTCACTGTTTGCGGATGACATGATACTATACATAGAGAATCCTAAAACTGCCATCAGAAAACTGCTAGAGCTAATTAATGAATATGGTAAAGTTGCAGGATACAAAATTAATGCACAGAAATCTGTTGCATTCCTATACACTAATGATGAAAAATCTGAAAGAGAAATTATGGAAACACTCCCATTTACCATTGCAACAAAAAGAATAAAATACTTAGGAATAAACCTACCTAGGGAGACAAAAGACCTGAATGCAGAAAACTATAAGACACTGATGAAAGAAATTAAAGATGATACCAACAGATGGAGAGATATACCATGTTCTTGGATTGGAAGAATCAACATTGTGAAAATGAGTATACTACCCAAAGCAATCTACAGATTCAATGCAATCCCTATCAAATTACCAATGGCATTTTTTACGGAGCTAGAACAAATCATCTTAAAATTTGTATGGAGACACAAAAGACCCCGAATAGCCAAAGCAGTCTTGAGGCAAAAAAATGGAGCTGGAGGAATCAGACTCCCTGACTTCAGACTATACTACAAAGCTACAGTAATCAAGACAATATGGTACTGGCACAAAAACAGAAACATAGATCAATGGAACAAGATAGAAAGCCCAGAGATTAACCCACGCACCTATGGTCAACTAATCTATGACAAAGGAGGCAAAGATATACAATGGAGAAAAGACAGTCTCTTCAATAAGTGGTGCTGGGAAAACTGGACAGCTACATGTAAAAGAATGAAATTAGAATACTCCCTAACACCATACACAAAAATAAACTCAAAATGGATTAGAGACCTAAATATAAGACTGGACACTATAAAACTCTTAGAGGAAAACATAGGAAGAACACTCTTTGACATAAATCACAGCAAGATCTTTTTTGATCCACCTCCTAGAGTAATGGAAATAAAAACAAAAATAAACAAGTGGGACCTAATGAAACTTCAAAGCTTTGCACAGCAAAGGAAACCATAAAGAAGACGAAAAGGCAACCCTCAGAATGGGAGAAAATATTTGCAAATGAATCAACGGACAAAGGATTAATCCGCAAAATATATAAACAGCTCACTCAGCTCAATATTAAAGAAACAAACACCCCAATCCAAAAATGGGCAGAAGACCTAAATAGACATTTCTCCAAAGAAGACATACAGACGGCCACGAAGCACATGAAAAGATGCTCAACATCACTAATTATTAGAGAAATGCAAATCAAAACTACAATGAGGTTTCACCTCACTCCTGTTAGAATGGGCATCATCAGAAAATCTACAAACAACAAATGCTGGAGAGGGTGTGGAGAAAAGGGAACCCTCTTGCACTGTTGGTGGGAATGTAAATTGATACAGCCACTATGGAGAACAATATGGAGGTTCCTTAAAAAACTAAAAATAGAATTACCATATGACCCAGCAATCCCACTACAGGGCATATACCCAGAGAAAACCGTAATTCAAAAAGACACATGCACCCGAATGTTCATTGCAGCACTATTTACAATAGCCAGGTCATGGAAGCAACCTAAATGCCCATCAACAGACGAATGGATAAAGAAGCTGTGGTACCTATGTACAGTGGAATATCACTCAGCCATGAAATCAATGTTATAAGCCTAGTAGCAGCATAATGAGTGAATTTAGGTATGATGATTTTAAGTGAAAAAAGTCAAACAGAAAAAGAAACTTATCATAAGATATCCCTTAGGGAAGGTAAAATTCGCTCTACGTGAACTGAATTACAAAACAGAACAGAGTCCCACATTTAGAAAACACACTTATGGCTGCTTAAGGGGAAAGCAGAGGTGAGGTGATGCATAAAACAAGAGTTTGAAATTAGCTCAGACACCGTTTCATAAAACAAATATGGAATAGACAAGATCTACTAATTGCTCAATGAACTGGACTCAACACACTCTATTCACCGCAGAAGCATATATCTGACTAGTAAGAATCTTGAAAAATATTCATTGATATCTCTCTGTCAGTGAATCAAGTGGGTGCAAAGTGGCATAAACACAGCAGTGAAAATAAGCTAAACCCCATTATAAAAATAAATTACACACAATAAAAAGATAAAGAAAGAGAGAGAAATTCTTACAAAATTCATTCAGCGGGTGTGATGCAACCTGCCTTGAGCACATCTAGGCACACAGCCGGATGAGACATAACGCTGGACACTCTTGGGGCTGAGAGGATTGTTGAGGTTGGGAGAGCAAATGCAGACCCTTAAAACTAATACAGCGTGATATCCCATCCTTGGGTCCCAAATCTCGAGGGGGAAGGGAATCTTTCTACAATTAAAACATGCATGGGAAACCCAGAGCATGGTACACCGTGTGATTGGGAAAGATTTCTAAAACGCACCTAATTTCTGATCTGCTAGTGCGTGGGTTCGACATTCCAGCCGCTTCACTAACAATCTACCCACTTGGAGAATCAGCACCTGTAACCCCCTGTTTCGTACAGTTTGCAATTTATCCGGAGGATGAACGGGATGAGAGGGAACCAATGAGAGACTAGCTCCAGGTGTTTGGACGGGCGCACGTCACTCTAATTTCCAATCAGGACGAAGAATTAACCAAAGGTTCACCTGCGCCCTGGAACCAGAATAGGGCCTGAAGCAATCCTGTGGTTCTGCGGCCAGCTCCCAAAAAAGCGAGTTGACAAATGGACCTCAGCGGCACTGCAATTCACAAACCTGCAGGGTTATAAATGAAAACTATCGTCCAAAAATATATTGAGGTAAGGCAACGAAGAGGATTTGAAAGCAAGACAGAATTGTGGGAAACTGTTTTCAAGAGGTAGATTGGACTCGCCTTTAAAGCACATGAAATGTTGCAAAACGTCTACTATAGTGCAGATGGCCAAAAAGGGCGTAGACCTTTTTTCCTGAAGATATTCAGGAAAAAACACCCAAGCTCTTTTTGGCTAACCAAACAAGCGGGCAAGGCAATCAGCGCTATAAAGAAGTCTCACTTCGCATCGGTCAAATGGGCCATCCTGAAAAAGTGGAAAAACCAGAAATGCAGGACAGGCCATGGAGAAACGGGAACCTTGTTATGCCAATGGGCATAATGTAAGTTGCCAACGGCCACTCTGGAGAAGTGTATGGTGTTTCCTAAAACATTGAAAAAACAGAGCTACAGAGCATAGGGCACTTCCACTCAAGGGCGTATATCTTGGGAAAACCAAATATCGAGAGCACACAAGCACCCCAAAGTTTAGGGCTGCCCTGTTTACAAGAATCTCGACTTCGGTATACCTTAAATATCCCAGGAAAGAGAAAAATAAATACAGAAGCTGTGGTACCTATGTACAGTGGAATATCACTCAGCCATGAAATCAATGTCATAAGCCTTGTAGCAGCATAATGAGTGGATTTAGGTACGATGATTCTAAGTGAAATAAATCACACAGAAAACGAAACTTACCATAAGATAGCCCTTAGACAGGGAAGGTAAAATTCTCTCTACATGAACTGAATTACGAAACAGAACAGAGTCACACATTTAAGAAACATATTTATGGCTGCTTAAGGGGAAAGCAGAGGTGAGGTGATGCAGAAAACGAGAGTTTGAAATTAGCTCAGATACCGTTCCATAAATCAAATACGCCATACACCAGATCTACTCATTGCTCAATGAACTGGACTCAACACACTCTATTCACCGCAGAAGCATATATCTGAGTAGTAAGAATCTTGAAAAATATTTATTGATATCTCTCTGTGTATCAAGTGGGTACAAAGCGGAAAGAACACACCAGAGAAAATAAGCTAAACCCCATTATAAAAATAAATTACACACAATAAAAAGACAGAGAAAGAGAGAGAAATTCTTACCAAATTCTTTCAGTGGATGTGATGCAACCTGGATTGAGCACATCTAGACCCACAGCCGGATGAGACATAACGCTGGACACTCTTGGGGCTGAGAGGATTGTTGAGGTTGGGAGAGCAAATGCAGACCCTTTCAAGTAATACGGCGTGGTATCCAATCCATAGGTCGTAAATATCCAGGTGGAAGGGAATCTTTCTACAGCTAAAACATGCATGGGAAACCCAGAGGATGGTACACCGTGTGATCGGGAAAGGTTTCTAAAAGAACCTCATTTCTGATCTGCTGGTGCGTGGGTTCGCCATTCCAGCCGCTTCACTAACAATCTCCCCACTTGGAGAATCAGCACCTGTAACCCCCTGTTTCGTACAGTTTGCAATTTTTCCGGAGGATGAACGGGATGAGAGGGAACCAATGAGGGACTAGCTACAGGTGTTTGGACAATCGCAGATCACTCTAATTTCCAATCAGGATGAAGAATTAAATAAGGGCCACCTGCCCCCCGGAACCAGAATAGGGCCTGAAGCAATCCTGCAGTTTTGCGGCCAGCTGCCAAAAAAGCGAGTTGAAAAATGGACCTCAGGGTCACTGCAATTCACAAACCTGCAGGGTTATTAATAAAAACTATCATCCAAAAATATATTGAGGTAGGGCAACGAAAAGGATTTGAAAGCAAGAGAGAATTGCAGGAAACAGTTTTCAAGAGGTAGATTGGATTCGTCTTTAAAGCACATGAAAGCGGCACAATGTCAACTATGATGCAGTTGGCCAAAAAGGGCAGATGCGTTTTTTCCTGAATATATTCAGGAAAAAACGCATCCTCCATTTTTTGCCAACCAAACTAGCGGGCAAGTCAAATCAGCAGTACAAATAAGTCTCACTTTGCATTGGTCAAAAGGGCCATCCTGAAAATATGGAAACCCCAGTAATGCAGGACAGGCCAGGAGAAATGGGAGCCTTGTTACACTGATGGGCAGGATGTAAATTGCCAACAGCTACTCTGGATAAATGTATGGTGCTTCCTAAGACATCTAAAAAACAGAGCTACAGAGCATAGGGCACTTCCACTCATGGGCGTATATCTTTGGAAAACCAAAAATCCACAGGATAACAGGCACCCCAAAGTTTAGGGCTGCTCTCTTTACAAGAACCTCGACCCGTGTACCCCTTAAATATCCCAGGAAAGAGAAAAATGGATAAAGAAGTTGTGGTCTTATGTAAAATGGAATATTACTCAGCCATTAAATCAATGAAATAAGGCCAGTTGCAGCAACTCGTGGAGAGTTAGGTACGATCATTCTAAGTGACATAATCAGACATAAAAACAGACGTATCATAAGATATCACTTATTGATGGTATATCACAATGGCTAGAAATGAACTAAATTACAAAACAGAAACAGAGTTACACATTTAGAAAACACACTTATGGCTGCTAAAGGAGAAAGGTGGTGGAGGTGATCCATAAACCAGGAGGTTGAAAATAGCACAGCTACGGTTCTGCAAACAAAAGGGGTAATAGACAGGACCTACTGTATAGCTCAAAAGCTGGACTCAGCACACTCTTGTCAACGGAAAAGGAAATATAAGACTGGTAAGAATCTTTAAAATAATTTATTGATGTCTCTCTTTAAGTGAATCAAGTGGATAGATGTAGAGCAGGAAGAAACACAATATTGAAAATCAGGTGTACCCCATTATAAAATTAAATAACAACTACGAAAAAAAAAAGACAGTGAGAGAGAGAGAAATTCTTACAAAATTTGTTCAAGGGCTGTGATGCAACCTGGACTGACCACATCTAGACACACAGGTGGATGGGACCTAAGGCTCTACACTCGTGGGGCTGAGAGGCTTGGTGAGGATGGGACACCAAATGCAGCCCTTTTAGAGTAATAGTGCCTGGTCCCCATTCCATGGGTCCCATATCTCCAGGTGCAAGGGACCCTTCCTACAGCTGACACATGAATGGGACATCCATAGGATGGTACACCGTCTGTTCGGGAAAAGTTTGGAAAATTCACCTCATCTCCACTTCTCCTGGTATTCAGGTTCCCCCTCCAGCTCCTTTCCTTAGAGTCTCCCCACTTTGGGAAGGCAGCACACTCAACAGCCGGTTTTGCACAGCTTGGAATTTTCCGGGTGAAGAAGGGGAATGGGGGGATGGGATGAGACACAACCCTAGATGTTTGGACAGGCATATGCCACTCTACTTTCCTAATCTGGAAGAAGAATTTCCCTGTCCTTCAGGTGCCCCAGAAACCGGAGTGGGTCTGTAGAAATCCTGCCCCTTTGTGGCTGCTTCCCTAAACAACAAGTTGAAAACTGGTGCTCAGGGGCACTGCAATTCACAAACATGCAGGGTTGTAACTGACTCCTCTAATGGAGTCATTTCTTGAGACAAGTATTCGTAAAGGACTTGTAAGCAAGGCAGAATTGCAGGAAAGCGATTTCAAGAGGCAGTTTGCACTCGCCATTAAAGCACATGCAAAGCTGCTGAACATCGCCAATGATGCAGTTTGCCAAAAAGGCCGTATGCGTTATTCCTTAATATATTCAGGAAAAACACTCCATTTTTGGCCGACAAAACAGGCGGGCAATGCAAATTAATACTACAAAGAGATATCACTTCGCACCAGTCAGAATGGCCAATCTCACAAAATGTAAAACCTGAAATGCAGGACAGGGCGTGGAGAAAAGGGAACCCTGACAAGCTGACGGTGGGAATGTAAATTGCTAACAGCTACTCTGGAGAAGTGTATGGTGATTCCTTAAAAATCTAAAAAAACAGAGCTTCAGAGCATATGGCGCTTCCACTCCTGGGCCTGTATCTTGGAAAAAACGTAAATTGACAGGACCCAGACACTCCAAAATTTATGCAGCCCTGTTTACAAGAGCCTCTACTTGGAATCTACCTAAAAGTCCTTGGAAGGAAGAATGGATAAAGAAATTATGCTAGATATGTACAATGGAATATGACTCAGCCATAAAATAGGAGAAAATAATGCCAATTGCAGTAACATGGATGGACCTAGAGATGATTGTACTAAGTGAGGTAAGTCAGACAGAGTAAGACAAATATTGTGTGACATCACTTCTAGGTGGAACCTAAAAATTGATACAAATGAACTAACTTACAAAACAGAGACAGACTCACAGACTTGGAAAACCAACTTATGGTTACCACAGGGGAAAGTTGGGGGGGTAGGGATAAATCAGAAACTTGGGGTAAACATATGAATACTGCTATACATAACAAAGATAAGCAACAAGGACCTACTATATAGCACAGGGAACTCTACTCAATATTCGGGGAATACCTTTATCAGAAAAGAATCTGAAAAAGAGCGAATATATGCATATGTGTAACTGAATCACTTGCTGTGCAGCTGATACGAACACAACATTGTAAATCAACTATACTCCAATAAAATATAAATTACAAAATAAAGAAAATCACCTATATTTCAAAAGAAAAAAAGAATTCCCATATATTTTTATGGCTTGATAGCTTACTTTTTTAGTGTTCAATATTATCCCATTCCCAGAATATATTAATACTATATCATTTCTTTCCCCTATTGGAGGACACCTTAGTTTCATTCACATTTTGGCAACATTGAATTAGGTGCTATAAATATCCATATGCAGGTTTTCGTCTGGACATATGTTTTAAGCTACTTTCAGTAAATATCCATGAGAACACTTGCCGGATTGTACAGTAAGGGAATGTTCAATATTATAGCAAGTGTCAATCAGGCTACCAAATAGCTGTATTATTTTTCATTTCCACCAATAACAAATGACATTTCCTATTGTTCCACATCTCTTACAGAATTTGTTCTTGTCATTGTTCACATTTTAGCCATTCTAAGTGTTACATAGTGGTATGTAATTGTATTTTTAATTTGCTTTTTCATGGCAGCATGTAATCTGGATTATTCTTCTGTATAATTATAGGCATAGTGTCTATTTTCTTTGGTGAGGTGTCCATAAAGTATATTGGTCCACATTTTATTTAGGCTGCTTTCACTTTTTTCTACCCAATCTGTATTTATTTTATTTATTTTCGTGCCTTATTGCATTAGCAAGGACTTGGAGTAAAATATGGAAAAGGAGTCATGAAAGGGTACATCCTTGCTTTTACCTGAACTTAGTGGAAAAGCTTCATGTTTTTGACCATTAATCATGATGTAAGTTAAAAGTTTCTTGTAGACCTTTATTATCAACTTGAGAAAGCTCCAGTCTATTTCTTTAACTGAGAGTTTTTTGAAGAATGGGTGTTAGATGTTTTCAAAGGTCTTCTGAATCTATTAATATGCTAATGATTGTCTTTAGGGTGTTGATATGAGGGATATAATTATTTGATTTTAGAATGTTGAACCAGCCTTGCATACCTGGGATTATTCCCTCTCATTCATGAAATAAAATTCTCTCAAAATATTGTTGGATTCGATTTGTTAATATTTTGTTGAGGATTTTTGCATTGATGTTCCTGAGAGATATTGGTCAATTTTCTTTACTAATCATATGTTCCTCTAAGTTTGGATGTTGTGGTTTTAGTGTCAGACATTCATTTGGGGAGATTCTCAGTCATTTTTTAAAAAAAATATTTTCTGTTCTTTGTTATTTTTATTCTCCTCCTGCTATACCCATTACGTATAGGTCACAGCATTTTTCATTGTTCCACAATTATTCATTACACTGTTCTGTTGATTTCTTCCCTGCCCATTTTCTCTTTTCTTTTGAGATTTAAAGGTTTCTCTTGATATGTCTTCAAGCTCACAGATATTTCTCCTCAGCCAGCTCTTTGACTGCTAAAACAAAATACGAGAGACATGGTATTTTATAAACAACAGAATTTTTTTTTTCCAAAACTGCTGAGGCTGAAAAGTTCAAGAACAAGTTACCAGGGGCTTCCCTGGTGGCGCGGTGCTTAAGAATCCGCCTACCAATGCAGGGGACATGGGTTCGAGCCCTGGTCGGGAAGATCCCACATGCCATGGAACAACTAAGCCCGTGCACCACAAATACTGAGCCTGTGCTCTAGAGCCCATAGGCCACAACTACTGAGCCCATGTGCCACAACTACTGAAACCCGCATGCCTAGAGCCCGTGCTCTGCAACAAGAGAAGCCACCCAATGAGAAACCTGTGCACCGCAACAAAGACCCAACGCAGCCAAAACATTAATTAATTAATTAATTAATTAATTAATTAATTAATTATTTTTAAAACAAGAACAAGTTGCCAGCTGACTTAGTGTCCAGTGAGGGACAAATTTCTGATTCATAATGTGGGTCTTCTGGCTCAGCAATGAAATCATGGAATGGGCATAAGATCTTCTGTGTGCTCCATTTATTAGGTCACTAATCCCATGTTTGAGGTCTCTGGCCTCATGACCTAATCACCTCGCAAAAGCCCCACCTCCTAATACCATCAACATGGGAGCTGGGTTTCAAAATTTTAAAATTAGAGGTACAAAATGTTTACACCATAACAGGGACCACAGAGTTAATTGATTTTTCCTTTCATGTTAAAAGTTTGCACATTTATATTTATTATATAATCCCCAAAACCTTGGGGTTTTTTTAAGATTGTTTTCCCATATAGGTCAGTACAGACCACTGAGTAGAGTTCCCTGCGCTATAAAGCAAGTCTTTATCAATACTTATCTATTTTATATATAACAGTGTGTATATGTCAGTCCCAATCTCCCAATTTGTCCCTTCCCCACTTATCCCCTGGTAACCATAAGTTTGTTTTCTATATCCATGACTCTATTTCTGTTGTGTAAATAAGTTTATTTGTACCTTTTTTTTAGATTCCTCATATAAGCAATATTATATGATATCTGTCTTTCAGTGTGACTTGTTTCACTCAGTATAACAATCTCTAGGTCCATCCATGTTGCTACAAAACCCTTAATTGTTAAGGATAACTCTCAATTTTTTCCAGTATCATCAGCAGTTCTTTCTGGAAGACATGTGATAACACTTTTTAAACAGGGATATTGAGACCAAGGCTCCTGACCTGCAAACAAACAAAACATCATTCATATAGTGAAAACTTTGCACATCAAAGGATGAAAGCAATTGGTCTAAATCCCTTTGCACCCACTGCTGACAGAAGGCAGAGGAGTTTGACTCACTAATGTTCCTTACATGCACTTCTTCCTAATGGGGTATTCCATCTAAAACTTATAAGAAGCGGGGATGCATCATAGAGCACACCAGTCTCTACTACAGATTCTGAAGCAGCAAAAAAACAAAACAAACAAAAAAAGTACATGATGAATCCATCCAAAGGGTTCTGTCCACATTGTTACAGTAGTTTCCCTCACACTGTGAACCCTTTTCAAACCCTATCACTTGAACCTACTTTTATTTTTTTTCAACAAAAATAATGTTAATCTGCACTCACATGCTCCAGTAATATTACACTATCCCTTGTGCAAGTATGTAGGGATTTGAGGAGCTATGGGAGGCTATCATGAGAGGTTGCCTAGAGTAATTAGGACATTTCATTTAATGTTGGCTCTTCTCCCTAAGATGTCTGCTGCCCTCTTCTTTTTGTAGCTACTAGCATTGAGAAAGTGACCAAGATAATGCCCTTCTCTTTTATTCCCCATGAATGCAGCTGTTATTAACCCCACAGACCTTCGTGCTTCCAAAATCCCCTGAACCTACTGACTCTCCATGCATGGCATCACATAGATAAGGATGGTTACGTGTATACTTGTATAAAGCATGCTATAAAATTTTTGACTCTTCCCTTCCTCAAAATTCCAAAGAATAGATTTCTTCGGATTTCTGCTTAATGCTGCTGGTGTTGCTGCATAAGTTGAGGGAGGTATCAGAGCACACCAAAAGAGAGGGTAACTGCACAGAAAATACAAGCAGGTACATTTCTGTGTAGTTTCAAGCAGCTTATTTACTATATCAACCATGGTAACAGGTTGACCCTTCCTCTTTCTGCTAGTACTACAACAAACAAACATAAAGAATATTTAGGCTGCTTGTTTTATCCCCACTTCTCACAATTGATCTGCATTCACATATAGGACAATGAAGGGACCTTTCTACCATCTTCACCAATACTTGAGAACTGGAGAATGTCCAGATTTTTCCAGGGATTATTTTCATATTCCCTAATCAGGCCTATGAAGGAATCTTACCTACTGTGTTTAATGAAGTCATATCTCTGATGGCATCCCATCATCAACAAAACTGGAAAGAGATTTGAAGGGTCTTAGATTTTACCATATTTGAAATTCCAATATTTTAACCTGACAGGTTTTTGGATTTTAGAAAAAAATATTTTAAATGAGACAAAAAATCATTTTTATGACACAAAAAGACAACAATAGTTTTATATTTTTATCTGTTCCACTTGCACACAAAAGTCTCATGGGGTTATGTAAAGCAGTCCTGTTGGGTGCTGTGTATAGTGCAAGTATGTATTAAAACTTAAGAATCTTAAGCTTCAGTCACCTGAAACACTTAAATTAGGATGCAAGAAATCCTGTCCAACATATGAACAGAGCAAGACACTGTCTTTATTTTATTTTTCAGGTAATTAATCTGTCTTTTGCCCCAAGGAGAGAAACAACTGGCATCTTCAATCAATGTGTTATACAAAAATCTTTGAGCAGAGAGTGCAAGCAGAGGTTGATACAAGATGCGAAAAAAAAAAATGAGAGACCCTTGTGGCATTTTCTCCTAACCTACTGCAATCTCCCATTTAAAATGTGGGAATAATCAATCTTCTCAGGAAAAAGGCCCAGGGAAGGTTTTTGCTTTTGTGGAATAATGGGATTGCTAAAGCTTTCAGGAGGGAAGAAGAATTAGTGAGAATGACCATGAGAAATCAGAGAAAAGTCAGATCCATGGATGAAGTGATGTTTACCTCTGTGAATCAGTGAGAAGTGGGAGGAAATGAAAAGAAAGCTGAATACAACATTTTCTGAATAAATGTAACCTTTCAGCTGTCATAGAAAAATTAATACTCACTGTGATACAACACATTTGGTTTAGAAAGTTAACTTAAATTTAAAGCTTAGTAATTACATTTATTGAAGAAACAAAAACATATTTGTGGTTTAGAATAAATAATGTGTTCTGCTACAGATAAGAAGACTACATAAATAAATAGAAATAAGACTAAATAAATAAATAAATAAATAAATAGTAAAATAAGAAATTAGATGTTATTAACATTAAAAACTGACACTCATCTAAAGAAAGAGAAAGAGAGACAGAAAGAGAGAAGAACTCATATCAAGCATGTATTAAAAACTCCTAAATAAGAAATCTTCAGATGTTAAAAAAAAAAGAAGTCTTCAATAAGAAGATAATGTAATAGCAAAAATTCGGAAAATATACCAAAAGATATTTCAAAAAGAGAGTACAGAATGTTAAGTAAACATATCAAAAGATGCTTAGCTTCTTAGTAGTCAATTGAATGCAGAAAAGTGATATCTGGAATTATAACTCACCAACCAGAAAGTTCAAATGAAAATGACAGGTATTATCAAGTTTGACAAGAATGTGTATAATCCTTGAATCTCATTCACTGCTGCTGAGGATGAAAAATCATACAAATGTTTTGGAAATATTTTGAAGTATCTAAAACGATAAACACATGAAAGCTATGACACGAAAATTTTACTACTACATGTATACTGAACAAATAATTTATACACACACCACCAAAGCTCAAGTTCTAGAATTTATATACCAGTGTTGTTCTCAATAGACACAAACTGAAAATCACTCATATTGTAATACACATTGGAATAAATTAATTAATAGTTAAATATTTACACTATGGAATCCTATGCAACAGTGGCAATGCATGTTCACAACTACAGGCAACCATATAGGCATATTCACAAACAACATAAAATAAAAAAGCCCAATCCAAAAGTGATTTTACTGTGCCATAACATTTATATACAATACAAAATACAGGTAAAGTGATCTTTTTGTTAGATACCAGAACAATATTAAACCTTAAGGGGAGTCACTAGAATGGGACCAGGGGGCCTCTGAGTATCTGGCAATTTTCTGTGTTTTTATCTAGAAGCTACGTATAGAATGTATTCAGATTCTGAATTTTCTGAAATTTGTCATTTCCTTACAAACCATGCATGTTTTTAGTTGTTTTTTATACATAACAAAAAGGAAAAAAAGATAGACTAGGGAAGGTAATTATATTAGCACTTTAATATCCGTGCTTTTCAAGGTGGAAGTGAAAGGTATTAAGTACTTCACATTGTGATTACTTCTTAAAAGTAAGGTGAAAATTTGAGATTAATAAATAAGACATACTTCTCCATATATAATCCTCAAAGAGGAGGGGTAGAAAGGAGTATTATTTCTTTTCATTTAATACAGACTTGTTAAGATAGAAAATAATGAAAACAGACTAGGGTTAAAAAAGAGCACACTGGACTTCCCTGGTGGCACAGTGGGTAAGAATTTGCCTGCCAATGCAGGGGACAGGGATTCAATCCCTGGTCTGAGAGGCTCCCACATGCCACAGAGCAACTAAGCCCGTGTGCCACAACTAATGAGCCTGTGCTCTAGAGCCTGCAAGCAACAACTATTGAGCCTGCATGACACAACTACTGAAGCCCACGCACCTAGAGCCCATACTCCACAACAAGAGAAACCACCACAAGGAGAAGCCCGTGCATCACAAGGATGAGTAACCCCTGCTTGACACAACTAGACAAATGCTGTGCAGCAACGAAGATGCAACACAACCAAAAATAAATAAAATTAAATCTTTTGACTTCTGAGATGACTCACTCACGTGGCTGTAGGTAAGAGCCCTCAGTTCCTTGCCACATGGATCTCTCCTTAAGGCTGCTTGAATGTCCTCATGACATGGCAGCTGGCTTACCCCAGGAGGAGGGATCTAGCAGAAACCAAAGCAGAAGCTGCAATGTCTTTTATACCTTTGGAAGCTGCACTTTGTCATTTCTGCAATGTCTTATTAGTTAAACAGCCCTTTTCAAGTGCGAGGAGCCACACAGGTACATGAAGACTGGGAGATAATTAGGGGATGATTAGGGCCATCTTGGAGGCTGGCTACCAAAGTGGCTGACTTGTCAAAGACTGAATTTTGTTTTCTTCACTGATGGAGAGAAAATGGTCAGTGAATCTCATTGGTGGTCTTTGAGATGTACCAAAGCTACTTCTTGCTCTCACCCCCAGCCGTGTGGCTGACAGGATCTTGGTGCTCCGGCCGAGTGTCAAGCCTGTGCCTCTGAGGTGGGAGAGCCGAGTTCAGGACATTGGTCTACCAGAGACCTTTGGCACCTTGCAATATCAAACTGCGAAAGCTCTCCCAGAGATATCCGTCTCAATGCTAAGACCCAGCTCCACTCAAAGACCAGCAACATCCAGTGCTGGACATCCCATGCCAAACAACTAGCAAGACAGGAATGCAGGCCCACCCATTAGCAGAGAGGCTGCCTAAAATCATAATAAGGTCACAGACACCCCAAAACACACCACCAGATGTGGACCTGCCCACCAGAAAGACAAGATCCAGACACACCCACCAGAACACAGGCACCAGTCCCCTCCACCAGAAAGCCTACACAACCCACTGAACCAAACTTAGCCACTGAGGGAAGACACCAAAAACAACGGGAACTACGAATCTGCAGCCTGCGAAAAGGAGATCACTAACACAGTCCCCAAAGCCAAATGAGAAGAGAGAGAAACACACAGCAGGTGAAGGAACAAGGTAAAAACCCACCAGACCAAACAAATGTAGAGGAAATAAGCAGTCTACCTGAAAAAGAATTCAGAGTAATGATAGTAAAGATGATCCCAAATCTTGGACCTGGAATGGAGAATATACAAGAAACGTTTAACAAGGACCTAGAAGAACTAAAGAACAAATAAACAATGATGAACAACACAATAAACGGAATTAAAAGTTCTCTGGAAGGAAACAATAGCAGAATAACTGAAGCAGAAGAATGGATAAACGACCTGGAAGATAAAATAGTGGAAAAACTACCACAGAGCAGAATAAAGAAAAAAGAATGAAAGGAATTGAGGACAATCTGAGACACCTCTGGGACAACATTAAATGCACCAGCATTCAAATATAGGGGTCCCAGAAGTAGAAGAGAAAAAGAAAGAGACTGAGAAAATATTTGAAGAGATTATAGTTGAAAACTTCCCTAATATGGGAAAGGAAATCCTTAATCAACTCCAGGAAGCACAGAGAGTCCCATACAAGATAAACCCAAGGAGAATCATGCCAAAACATATATTAATCAAAGTATCAAAAATTAAATACAAAGAAAAAATATTAAAAGCAGCAAGGGAAAAACAACAAAAAACATACAAGGGAATCCCCATAAGGTTAACAGCTGATCTTTCAGCAGAAACTCTGCAAGCCAGTAGGGACTGGCAGGACCTATTTAAAGTGATGAAAGGGAAAAAGCTACAATCAAGATTACTCGACCCAGCAAGGATCTCATTCAGATTCGACAGAGAAATTAAAAGCTTTACAGACAAGCAAAAGCTAACAGAATTCAGCACCACAAAACGAGCTTTAGAACAAATGCTAAAGGAACTTCTTTAGGCAAGAAACACAAGAGAAGGAAAACACCTACAATAACAAATCCAAAACAATGAGAGAAAATTGGAATAAGAACATACATATCAATAATTACCTTAAATGTAAATGGATTAAATGCTCCAACAAAAAGACATAGACTGGCTGAATGGATCCAAAAACACGATTGATATATATGCGGTCTACAAGAAACCCACTTCAGACCTAGGGACACACATACAGACTGAAAGTTAGGGGATGGAATAAGATATTCCATGCAAATGGAAATCAAAAGAAAGTTAGAGTAGCAATTATCATATCAGACAAAATAGATTTTAAAATGAAGACTATTACAGGAGACAAAGAAGGACACTACATAATGATCAAGGGATCAATGCAAGAAGAAGATATAACAATTGTACATATTTATGCACCCAACATAGGAGCACCTCAATACATAAGGCAAATGCTAACAGCCATAAAAGGGGAAATCGACAGTAACACAACCAAAGGAGGGGACTTTAGCACCCGTCTTTCACCAATGAACAGATCATCCAAAATGAAAATAAATAAGGAAACACAAGCTTTAAATGATACATTAAACAAGATGGACTTAATTGATATTTATAGGACATTCCATCCAAAAACAACAGAATACACCTTTTCTCAAATGCTCGTGGAATATTCTCCAGGATAGATCATATCTTGGGTCACAAATCAAGCCTTGGTAAATTTAAGAAAATTGAATTTGTATCATGTATCTTTTCCGACCACAATGCTATCAGACTAGATATCAATTACAAGAAAAATATCTGTAAAAAAATATAAACACATGGACGCTAAACAATACACTACTTAATAACCAAGAGATCACTGAAGAAATCAAAGAGGAAATTAAAAATACCTAGAAACAAATGACAATGAAAACATGATGACTCAAAACCTATGGGATGGAGCAAAAGCAGTTCTAAGAGGGAAGTTTATAGCAATACACTCCTACCTCAAGAAACAAGAAACATCTCAAATAAACAAGCTAACCTTACACCTAAAGCAATTAAAGAAAGAAAGAAAGAAAAAAACAAAGTCAGCAGAGGAAAGAAATCAAAAAGATCAGATCAGAAATAAATGAAAAAGAAATGAAGGAAACAACAGCAAATATCAAAAATACCTGAAAGCTGGTTCTTTGAGAAGATAAACAAATTTGATAAACCATTAGCCAGACTCATCAAGAAAAAAAGGGAGAAGACTCAAATCTATAGAATTACAAATGAAAAAAAGAGAAGGAACAACTGACACTGCAGAAATACAAAGGATCATGAGAGATTACTGCAAGCAACTATATGCCAATAAAATGGACAACCTGGAAGAAATGGACAAATTCTTAGAAAACCACAACCTTCCAAGACTGAACCAGGAAGAAATAGGAAATATAAACAAACCAATCCCAAGCACTGAAATTGAAACTGTGGTTAAAAATCTTCCAACAAACAAAAGCCCAGGACCAGATGGCTTCACAGGCAAATTCTATCACATATTTAGAGAAGAGTTAACACCTATCCTTCTCAAACTCTTCCAAAATATAGCAGAGGGATGGACTCTCCCAAACTTATTCTATGAGACCGCCATCTCCCTGATACCAAAACCAGACAAAGATGTCACAAAGAAAGAAAACTACAGGCCAATATCACTGATGAACATAAATGCAAAACTCGTCAACAAAACACTAGCAAACAGAATCCAACAGCACATTAAAATGATCATACACCATGATCAAGTGGAGTTTATCCCAGGGATGAAAGGATTCTTCAATACATGCAAATCAATGTGATACACCATATTAAAAAAACTGAAGGATAAAAACCATATGATCATCTCAATAGATGCAAAAAATGCTTTTGACAATATTAAACACCCATTTATGATAAAAACCCTCCAGAAAGTAGGCATAGAGGGAACTTTCCCCAAGATAATAAAAGCCATGTATGATAAACCCACAGCCAGCATCGTTCTCAATGGTGAAAAAGCGAAACCATTTCCACCAAGATCAGGAACAAGACAAGGTTGCCCACTCTCACCACTGTTATTCAACACAATTTTAGAATTTTTAGCTACAGCAATCAGAGAAGAAAAAGAAATGAAAGGAATCCAGATCGGAAAAGAAGAAGTTAAGCTCTCACTGTTTGCAGATGACATGATACTATACATAGAGAATCCTAAAGATGCTACCAGAAACCTACTAGAGTTAATCAATGAATTTGGTAAGGTTGCAGGATACAAAATTAATGTACAGATATCTCTTTCATTCCTATACACTATAGATGAAAAATCTGAAAGAGAAATTAAGGAAACACTCCCATCCACCACTGCAAGAAAAATAATAAAATACCTAGGAATAAACCTACCTAAGGAGACAAAAGACGTTTACTCAAAGAACTATAAGACACTGATGAAAGAAATCAAAGATGACACAAACAGATAGAGAGATTTACCATGTTCTTTGATTGGAAGAAGCAACATTGTGAAAATGACTATACTCCCCAAAGCAATCTACAGATTCAGTGAAATCCCTATCAAACTACCAGTGGCATTTTTCAGAGAACTAGAACAAAAAATTTCACAATTTGTATGGAAACAAAAAAGACCCCAAACAGCCAAAGAAATCCTGAGAAGAAAAACAGAGCTAGAGGAATCAGGCTCCCTGACTTCAGACTATACTACAAAGCTACAGTAGTCAGGAGAGTATGGTACTGGCACAAAAACAGAAATATAGATCAATGGAACAGGAGAGAAAGCCCAGAGATAAACCAATACACATATGGTCACCTTATTTTTGATAAAGGAGGCAAGAATATACAATGGCGAAATCACAGCCTCTTCAATAAGTGGTGCTGGGAAAACTGGACAGCTACAGGTAAAAGAATGATATTAGAAGACTCCCTAACACCATACACAAAAATAAACTCAACATCGATTAAAGACCTAAATGTAAGGCCAGACACTATCAAACTCTTAGAGGAAAACATAGGCAGAACACTCTATGACATAAATCACAGCAAGATCCTTTTTGACCCACCTCCTAGAGAAATGGAAATAAAAACAAAAATAAACAAATGGGAACTAATGAGATTTAAAAGATATTGCACAGCAAAGGAAAATGTAAACAAGACGAAAAGACAACCCTCAGATGGGAGAAAATATCTGTCAATGAAGCAACTGACAAAGGATTAATCTCCAAACTTTACAAGCAGCCCATGCAGCTCAATATCAAAGAAACAAACAACCCAATCCAAAAATGGGCAGAAGACCTAAATAGACATTTCTCCAAAGAAGATATACAGATTGCCAACAAACACATTAAAGAATGCTCAACATCACTGATCATTAGAGAAATGCAAATCAAAATTACAATGAGGTATCACCACACACAGGTAAGAATGGCCATCATCAATAAAATCTACAAACAATAAATGCTGCAGAGGTGTGGAGAAAAGGGAACCCTCTTGCACTGTTGGTGGGAATGTAAATCGATACAGCCACTATTGAGAACAGTATAGAGGTTCCTAAAAAAACTAAAAACAGAACTACCATATGACACAGCAATCCCACTGCTGGGCATATACCTGGAGAAAACCGTAATTCAAAAAGAGTCATGTTCCACAATGTTCACTGCAGCTCTATTTGCAATAACTAGGACATGGAAGCAACCTAAGTGTCCATCAACTGATGAATGGATAAAGAAGATATTGCACATCTTCAATATAAAATGGAATATTACTCAGCCATAAAAAGAAATGAAATTGAGTTATTTGTAGTGAGGCAGATGGACCTAGAGTCTGTCATACAGAGTGAAGTAAGTCAGAAAGAGAAAAACAAATACTGTATGTTAACACATATATATGGAATCTAAGAAAAAAGAAAAAAATGGTTGGTAAGAACCTAGGGGCAGGACAGGAATAAAGACGCAGACGTTGAAAATGAACTTCAGGACTTGGGGAGGAGGAAGGGTAAGCTGGGACAAAGTAAGAGATTGACATGGACTTATATCTACTACCAGATGTAAAACAGATAGCTAGTAGGAAACAGCTGCATAGCACAGGGAGATCAGCCCAGTGCTTTGTGACCACTTAGAGGGGTGGGATAGGGAGGGTAGGAGGGAGACTCAAGAGGGAGGAGATATGGGGATATATGTATATGTATAGCTGATTCACTTTTTTATAAAGCAGAAACTAACACACCATTGTAAAGCAATTATAGTCCAATAAAGATGTTGAAAATAAATAAATAAATAAATAATCTATGCCCCTCCCAAATTAAATCTTTTTAAAAAATAAATAAATACAAAAGAGCACTCAGTAACATGGTAACACTAAACCTAAGTATTTTCAGTACTATAGTAAATGTAAATGGATTAATATATCCTATTAAAGGGTAATTTTTTATATTATGTGTAACTAAATTTTTCCCCAATATACAGGTAAAATAAAATAATTACATTAGAAAGGAGAAAACATTCCATGTATTTAAAAACAATAAAATGATAAGCATATAATATGCATCTTAGATAAAGTAGTCTTTAAGTTCAGAACAATTTGTCATTATTGTAATTAGTATTATTATCCCAATTTCTTAAAAATATTTCAATACTTTTTCTATTTGAAAAAATATTTTAATTTTTTTTCTATGCTCTTTTGTGGTCTAATACATGGTAAGTATTTACGTGCTAACATAACCTAAAAATATATGTTGCTTTTTTATAGCCGAACAAAACTGAATCAAGAAGAAATAGATAACTTGAACAGACTGATCACTAAAGGCAAAATAGAATCTGTAATTTAAAACAACTCCTTACCAACAAAAGTCCAGGATCAGATGGTTTCACAGGCAAATTCTACCAAATATACAAAGCAGAACTTACACTGATTCTTCTCAAACTCTTCAAAAAGATTGAAGAGTAAGGAATACTTCCAAAGACATTCTATGAAGCCACTATCACCCTCATATCAAAACCAGATGGGGGGACTTCCCTGGTGGCACAGTGGTTAAGAATCCATCTGCCAATGCAGAGGATATGGGTTCGAGCCCTGGTCCAGGAAGATCCCACATGTCGTGGAGCAACTAAGCCTGTGTGCCACAACTACTGAGCCTGCGCTTTACAGCCCATGAGCCACAACTACTACTGAGCCTGATAGCCACAACTACTGAAGCCCACGAATCTACAGCCCATGCTCTGCAACAAAAGATCCCACCACAATGAACAGCCCACATACCACAATGAAGAGTAGCCCCCGCTCGCCGCAACTACAGAGAGCCTGTGCACAGCAACGAACACCCAATGCATTGAAAAATAAAGGAATAAATTTACTAAACAAACAAACAAACAAACAAAAAATAGATGGGGACTTTTCTGGTGGTCCAGCAGTTAAGATTTCACCTTCCAGTCCAGGGGGTGTGGGCTCGATCCCTGGTCGGGGAGCTAAGATCCCACATGCCTCACAAACAAGAAACCAAAACATAAAACAGAAGCAATATTCTAACAAATTCAATAAAGACTTTAAAAAAAACACAGAGAAAGACACTACCAAAAAAAGAAAATTGCAGGCCAATATCTTCTATAAATATAGATGCAAAAATTCTCAACTGAAGATAAAAAAACCGAATCTGACAACACATAAGAGGATCATACACCATGACCAAATTTGATTCACCCCAGTGTCACAAAGTTGTTTCAACATATGCAAATCAATCAACGTGATACACCCCATCAACAAAGGAAAAACACAAAACAAATGATCATCTCAAGAGATGCCAAAAAAGCATTTGAAATACTTCAACATCCATTCATGATAAAAACACTTACCAAAGTGGGTATAGAGGAAACATATCTTAACATAATAAAAGCTATTTATGACAAACCCAAAGCCAATATAATACTCAATGTTCATAAGCTGAAAGCCTTCCTGCTAAAATCTGGAACAAGACAAGGAAGCCCACTCTCACCTCTTCTCTTCAACATAGTATTGGAAGTCCTAGCCACAACAATCAGACAAGAAAAAGAAATAAAATCAAACCAAATTGGAAGGGAAGAGGTAAAGTTGTCATTATATGCAGATGACATGATAATATATATAAAGGAAACCCTAAAAATTCCATACAAAAACTACTAGAACTGATAAACAAATTCAGCAAAGTAGCAGGATACAAGATTAACATACATAAATTGGTTGCATTTCTTGGTTTTTCTTTTCCTTTTTCTTTTAAATTCATTTTGGCTGCATTGGGTCTTCATTGATGTGCACGGGTTTTCTCTAGTTGTGGCCAGTGGGGTCTAGTCTTCATTGTGGTGCACAGGGTTCTCATTGCAGTGGCTTCTCTTGTTGTGGAGCACAGGCTCTAAACACCCGGGCTTAACTAGTTGTGGCACACGGGCTCAGTAGTTGTGGATTACGGGCTCTAGAGTGCAGGCTAAGTAGTTGTGGAGCACAGGTTTAGTTGCTCCACGGCATGTGAGATCTTCCTGCACCAGGGCTCAAACCCATGTCCCCTGTATTGGCAGATGGATTCTCAACCACGGAGCCTCCAGGGAAGTCCCTGGTTGCACTGCTTTACACCAACAATGAAATATCAGAAAGGGAATGTAAACAAGCAATACTTTTTAAAATGGCATCAAAAAAAATAAAATACTTAGGAATAAACCTCACCAAGGAGGTGAAAGATTTATATGCTGAGAACTACAAAACATTAGTAAAGTAAACTTAAGGTGACTCAAAGAAATGGAAAGACATCCCATGCTCTTGGACGGAAAGAATTAATAGTGTTAAAATGGCCATACTACCCAAAACAATCTACAGATTTAATGTGATCCCTATCAAATTACCCAAGACTTTTTTCCCAGAACTAGAACAAATCATCCTAAAATGTATCTGGAACCATAAAAAGTCAGAACTGTCAACACAATCCTGAGGAAAAAGAACAGAGAAGGAGGCATAACCCTCCTAAACTTCAGGCAATACTACAAAGTTACAGTAATCAAAACCACAGGGTATTGGCACAGAAAGAGATACATGGATCAATGGAATGGAATAGAGAGCTCAGGAAAAAACCCACACACCTATGGTCAACTAACCTTCAACAAAGGAGGCAAGAATATACAATGGGGAAAAGACAGTCTCTTCAGCAAGTGGTGTTTTGAAAGTTGGAGCGCCGTATGCAAATCAGTGAAGTCAGAACATACCCTCACTCCTTACACAAAAATAAACTCCAAATTGCTTATATGCTTAAATATAAGATATGACACCTTAAAACTCCTAGAAGAGAACATAAGCAAATTCTCTGACATAAATCATACCAAAGTTTTCCTAGCTAGTTCTCCCAAGGCAGTACAAATACAGTAAGTCACCTACATGCAAACCTTCAAGTTGCAAACTTTCAAAGATGCAAACGTCCATTCGCATGTCCAACCATGTAAGTTAGTTCACGTGTCCAGCATACATTGTCACGTGCGTGCATCCTCTATAAGTGGTTGTGCTTTTGTGTACTTTACAGTATTGTATAGAGTACAGTAGTACAGTACCTTTATTTCAATCCCAAGATGTCTGGAAGCAAGTGTAAAAGCAGCGGTGATGTAGCTGGTACTGTTAAGAAGTGCCAAGAGATAATGATGCAAACAAATGTGAAAATAATTGAGAGAGTGGAGCGAGGCGAAAAGATGTTAGACATCGCTCATTCTTATAACATGAATCATTCAATCATTGGCACGAATCTAAAGAACAAGGACAAGATCATGGAACATGTGAAGTCTGCTGTGCTGACGATGTTGACAAAATATCCAAGAAGCATGGAAAAGTGATGGAGGAGATGGAGAAATTTCTCAGTGTGCGGATGCAGGATCAACATCAGTGCTGAGTCCTGCTCAGCTTAACGCTGATTCAAGAGAAACCTAAAAGCCTTTACGAAGACTTGAAGAAGAAACACGGCAAAGAATCAGAGGGCACATCTTTTAATGCCAGCCATGGCTGGTTTCATCGGTTCAAGGCTAGAGCCAACCTTCACAATGTAAAAGTAAGTGAAGAGGCATCAAGTGCAGATAGGGTAGCTGTCCAGGAACTTCCTGAAACACTTTGAGAAATTATTGATGATGGTGTGTATTTACCCAACCAGGATTTTAATGTGGATGAGACACAACTCTACAGGAAGGGGATGCCGGACTGAAGTTACATCAGCAAGGAGGAAAAGTTGATGCCGGGCTGTAAAGCAGCAAAGGATAGGCTAACTGTTGTTTGGTGGCAATGCTTCCGGTGAATTGAAGCTGAAGCATCTCTTAGTTTATCATTCAGAGAACCCAAAAACCCTTAAAAACATAGCCAAGGGCTCTCTTCCTGTTGTGTGGAAGCATAACCCCAAATCCTGGATTACACAGGCCATGTTCCAGGACTGGTTTTGCCACCACTTTATCCCAGACGTAGAGAAATATTGCTTGGAGAAGGACGTTCCAGCAAAACATTATTTTGCTACTCGACAATGCTCTGGGCCACTCCCCATTCATGGATGACTTTCATCCCAACGTCAAAGTACTGCATCTGTCACCAAATACTACGTTGCTCATCCAACCTATGGACCAGGGAGTTAGAGTGACTTTCAAGAAATATTATGTATGTCACACTTTTTGTCAGGCAGTAAAGGGAAGTGACAAATCAGGAACAACCTAGGGACAACTTTGGAAGGACTATAACATCTACAAGACCATAAAAAACATTGACTTTGCATGGTATGAGGGTATGGCGGTCACCATGAATGCGGTTTGGAAGAACCTTTGCCCACAGTTTGTTCATGATTTTTGTGGATTTGAGAAGGTAGATCAGAATTCCTAAGAGGTCTTCAGCAACGTAGTGACCCTCAGCGAGAAGCTGGAGCTAGATCCGCAAGAGGACGATTTCATTGAACTCCTTGCTGTGCAACATGAGGAACTTACTGATGGAATTGGAGGCCCAGAGAAAGGATGAAGAGGGACAGGAGGAAGAAGAAGTAACTGAAGAACTGAAGAGATTCACGACACAGAAAATGGCAAGGGAATCTTCTTTATTTGAGGAAGCATTGTTAGCTTTTGAGGCACAGGACCCGAACCTAGAATGGTACCCAAAGGTGGCAGCAGCCATTCAGAATGCAATCCAGTGCTACCCTGTCATTTATGATGAGCAAAAAGAGCTACTACCCAGACATCAATGGATCATTTTTTCAAGAGGTTACATAGAATTAAATCTAGCAAGGAACCAGAACCTGTGCCATCAACGTCAGGTATGAGTGAAATTGCAGCTTGCCCTCTGTCTCCTACCTCTGATAATCCTTCACCTCTACCATATCCCACCTCCTCTCCCTCCTCCAATCAGTAACTCATCTCACCTGTTCCCTCGATGTCAGCCCGAGTATCCCAGCTGTTGTTCGTATTACTGTACTTTTCAAGTTACTGTACTGTAAGATTAAAAATGTTTTCTTTGTTTTTGTGTTGGTTTTTATGTACTGTTTGTGTGAAAAGTATTATAAACCTATTGCAGTACAATACCATATAGCTGACTGTTTAAGTTGGGTACCTAGGCTAACTTTGTTGGACTTACAAACAAATTGGACTTACAAACGCACTCTTGGAACAGAACTTGTTCATATGTAGGGGACTTACTGTAAAAGCAAAAAAGGAACAGGAACTAACCAAACTTATAAGCTTTTGCACAGCAAAGGAAACCATAATCAAAATGAAAATACAACCTATGGATTGGGAGAAAATATTAGCAAATGATGAGACTGACAAGTGCTTAATTTCCAAACTATACAAACAGCACATATAACTCAATAACAAAATAACAAATAAATCAATGGAAAAATGGGTAGAAGACCTAAATAAACATTTCTCCAAAGAAGACAAACAGATAGCTAATAGGCACCTGAAAAGATGCTCATCATCACTAATTATTAGAGAAATGCAAATCCAAATTATAATGAGGTACCACTTCACACTGATCAGAATGGCCATCATTAAAAAAATCTACAATGAACAAATGCTGGAGGGGGTATGGAGAAAAGGGAACCGTTCTACACTGTTGGTGGCCATGTACGTTGGTGCAGCCACTATGGAAAACAGTATGGAGGTTCCTCAAAAAAACTATAAAGAGAGGTGCCATATGATCTAGCAATCCCACTTGTGGACATATATCTAGACAAAACTATAATTCAAAAAGATACATGAAAACCTATGTTCATAGCAGCACTATTTATAACAGCCAAGACATGGAAACAACCTAAATGTTCATTGAAAAATGAATGTATAAAGAAGGTGTGGTATATGTATACAATAGATATTACTCAGACATAAAAAAGAATGAAATAATGCCATTTGCAGCAACATTTATGGACCCAGAGTGAAGTAAGTCAGAAAGAGAAAGAAAAATACCATATAATATCACTTACATGTGGAATCGAAAACAGGACACAAATGAACATGTCAGTGAAACAGAGACAAACACACAGATATAGAAAACAGAGTTGTGGTTGCCAAGGAGAGAGTGAAGGAAACATTGGGAGTTTTGGAATAGCAGAAGCAAACTATTCTACACAGGATGGACCAACCACAGAGACCTACTGTATAGCAGAGGAAACTATATTCAATATCCTGTGATAAACCATAATGGAAAAGAATATATATATATATATATATATATATATATATATATATATATATATATATATATGTATATATATACACACACACATATACATATATATACATATATATATACATATATATATATATATATATATATATATATATAACTGAATCACTTTGTTGCACAGCAAAAATTAATACAACAATGTATAAAGGCTGGAGAGGGTGTGGAGAAAAGGGAAACTTCCTGCACTGTTGGTGGGAATGTAAACTGATACAGCCACTATGGAGAACAGTATGGAGATTCCTTGAAAGCTAAAAATAGAACTACCATATGACCCAGCAATGCCACTACTGGGTATATACCTGGAGAAAACCATAATTTAAAAAGATACATGTACCACAGTGTTCACTGTAGCACTATTTACAATAGCCAGGACATAGATGCAACCTAGATGTCCATTGACAGATGAATATATAAAGAAGATGTGGCACATATATATATAATGGAGTATTACTCAGCCATCAAAAGGAACAAAATTGAGTTATTTGTAGTGAGGTGGTTGGACCTAGAGTCTGTCATACAGAGTGAAGTAAGTCAAAAAGAGAAAAACAAAGACTGTACGCTAACACATATATATGGAATCTAGAAAAATGGTACTGACGAACCTAGTGACTGGCAGGAATAAAGACACAGATGTAGAGAACGGACTTAAGGACACAGAGGGGAAGGGGAGACAGGGACGTAGTGAGAGAGTAGCACTGACATATATACACTACCAAATGTAAAATAGCTAGTGGTAAGCTGCCGCATAGCACAGGGAGATCAGCTCGGTGCTTTATGTCCCCCAGAGGGGTGGGATAGGGAGTGTGGGAGGGAGGCTCAAGAGGAGGGGATATGGGGAATATATGTATACATATAGCTGATTCACTTTGTTGTAAAGCAGAAAGTAATACAATGTTATAAAGCAATTATACTCCAATAAACATGTATTTTAAAAACCCACAGCATTGTAAATCAACTACACTTGAAGATATTTCTTTAGTGCAAAAAATTTTTTGAATGTAAGTTTTATTGTGTGTGTGTACCACAGGTTCAATATATATGAATTATGTCAAATTGATTACACTGTTTTTCAAAATAAATAATTTTTGATATTTTACATCAGCTTCATAATATAAATGCAGAAAAACTATATTTTTTTTTCTAAATTTCTGAAATAGCCATTTTGCTCATTCGGTATACTATAAACCACTAACTTTATTAAAAAGGGATTCGTGGCCGACCTCTTCCTTCCAAAGAAATATTTCTCCACTCACACAAGTTTAATAGAATGTTCCTAAAAATAGATTGTTGTGGAAATGTTTATTATAGGGAAATTGACATATTCTCTAGGAAGGACGGGGTGAATGGGACTGCTACATTTTCTACATTGAAGACATATACAGGTTTTGATTCTACTTCTGTTAAATCAAGTGGGGCTTCATTGGATTTCTGCCACTGCAGAGGTAATCAAATTCTGCGTAGGGGTCAGCAGAAAATTAGTCATAGGTGTTCTTGTGTAGTAATTACTGTTGAAAGTGTATATGATCCATTTATCAGTAAGACTGAGAATAGAATAACGGCTACATTACTTCATATGAGATTGTCTGTGCTACTGTTCCTAGAGCTCCAGTGAGTGAGTATTTTGAACGTGAAGCTCATCCAGGTCTGAGGATGGAATAAATGGCTAGGTGTGATATGACTAATATAAATAATATGCCTACATTTATATTAATTAGTGGATAAGATATGGGAAGAGTAATCCATGTTGTGAGAGCCAGGGTTAAGGCTAGCATTGGGGCAATAATATATAAATAGATGATGTTGATGGACATAGTTGTTCTTTAATAAGTAATTTGAATGCCTCAGCAATGGGTTGTAATAATCCATGGGGGCTGATGATTTTTGGCCCTTTCTGGATTTGTATATAGCCTAGGATTTTCCATTTAGTTAATATGAGGAATGCTATGGTGAATTAAATTGGGTAATTTGTGAAAGAATGTTGATTATAAACATATTCTTCAGAAGAGGACTTGAACCAGTGCAGATAAAGGTTTCAGTTTTACATAATTACCGGGCTCTGCCACCGTAACAAACCCTGTTCTACAGTAAGGTATGTATAAATTAATTGAATGTAGATTATATCATCATTTAGTTTGAAGACATTTTGTAAAGTAAGCCGTATTGCTCTTGTCCTTTCATACTGGAAGAAATCTGCAATAGACAGAAACCAACCAGGATGACTCCAGTCTGAACTCAGATCACGTGAGACTTTAATCGTTGAACAAACAGACAGTTAATAGCAGTTACACCATTGAAATGTCGTGATCCAGCATCAAGGTCATAAACCGTATTGCTGATATGAACTCTAGAATACAATTACACTGTTATCCCTAGTAAAACGTGTTCCGTTGATCAGTGTTTTAGAAGAACAGGTGATAAAGCATTTTGACTAGCTGGTCTAAATTTTAATCACTGAGAGGTGGTTTTATTCTCCAAAAAATAAATGGTGCACGGGCTCAAGGTGCACCGGCTTCAGTAGTTGTGGCGCGCAGGCTCAGTAGTTGTGGCCCACTGGCTTAGTTGCCCCGTGGCACATGGGATCTTCCTGGACCGGGGATCGAACCCGTGTCCCCTGCATTGGCAGGCGAATTCTTAACCACTGCATCACCAGGGAAGTCCCAGAATCGCAGTCTCCCTTTTAATATACCTTAAGCCCAAAGAATCCATGGAAAATTGTTACAGAAAATAAGACAATAAAATATTGTAAGGACTATAACAGAAGCATATAGTACACAGTTCATATAGACACATCCCAAGCAGTTACAAAGTATATTAAAAGGGAGGTTGCAATTTTAAAAGAATAAGATAAATTATACCCACAAACTCCCAATCTTTCCTGAAACGTTGCGATCTGAAACCCTATTGTAGGAAGCAGAAGATTCCAGGAGACATTCTACAAATGAAGGACTCTAAACCCTGTGGTTGGATAAGGAATTCTGGAAGGAAGGTATCCTCACCCAAGGAGAGCAGGTTCCTATACTTCTCTAACATCACATCCCTGTACAATTCCCATTGATCTTGGTCCAGGCATTCTCACTCCTCTTGAGAGAAATCTATGGCCACATCCTGGAATGTCAGCAGTCCCTGAAATTAAAAGTACACATGCCATGTGGCCACGGGAAGAGTTCATAATGTGACCCAAGAAGAAAACAGCAAGTTAAGAGAACCGGTTTTAATTTAGAAGACTGTCTTCAATTATCCACTTATATATATATATATACAAAGTAACTTTCTCTACCTTATTTCTAACTACAAGAAGAGTATGGCATGTGATCCACAAAACCAGTGTAGAGACTATACTTATGTGGAAAAGAAATGATAAAATGATGGTTTCAACACAGGCATATGCATTTTTGAGTGTTTTATTTATATCAAACTGGGTAAAATGTGTGTATTTCTCAGACAGAAAAGACATGTCGAGGTAGAAATGTACCTTTCAAGTATTCATGGGTACACAAGTACACTGGGGAGATTGTAAAAGTGCAGATAGTGATTCACTAGGTCTGGTGGGCCTGAGTTCTATTTTTTTCTCAAGCTCATTTTTAACTAGTGATGCCACAGTCTCTGATTCATTAACCACAGTTGGGAATAGCAGAGACATAATTAGAAAGGTAAAAATTCATATTTAACTTTGAACTTAAAGTGTTTGATGGATTTTACACCTTTAATAGAATAGTAAGCACAGCAGCAACAATCATTTGTGAATATTTACTATAGACTGTGTATCTTTCTTTTTTGTGTAGGATTAAAGGAAAAAGGCCTGGGCTGCGGCCACCGTGGGTGGGGCCCCCAGGCCGGGCCGCCCCTCCAGGACCCCCGGAAGGGCTCCTGGCGGCTCCAGGCGGCTCCTCCCCCGGTGCTGCCCTCCCTCCCGGAAGGCCTCGGGGCAGAGCGTTCCCACCTCCTCGCACAGAGCGGAGCCCGTGTTTCCGCAGAGCTGGAACTCCCGGCTCAGGGTCTCTTCCCTCCGCCCTCACGGAACTGCCCCGGAGCCCGAGGGGAGGGCGACCTCACTGAGGCTGCCGGCTGTGGAGGTGCCCCGGTGGATGAAGCCGCGACAGTCCTGGGGACCGCGGGCCGGGTAAGTGGACGCCGACCCTCCTCCTGGTCCTGTGCCCGGGCGTCAGCGCAAGACGAGCTTCTGAGGGGCAGGGGTTCGCTGCCACCCGTCGCTGCTGTGCAGAAAGAGCGGCCCTCAGCATCTGGTCCCGGGGAACTTCGATCCCTCCTCTCGCTCCTGCCTTTGGCCTGGCTCGCGGGGCCTGGTGGGCGTGGGGAGTGGGTCGGCCTGAGCGTCCTGAGAGGAAACGGGGAAAGGGAGGCACAGGGTCTGGTTGGAGCATCAGCGCCCCTCCCCCTGACTGCGGGGAAAAAGGCTGAAAACGCAAACCCAGGCTCTCAGGCCCCTTGTTCAGCCGAGTCCCTCTGCGCTCCTTCCTCCCTGAGCTAAAGTACCGGGGGGAGGGGACAGGGCAGGGGACTGGCGCAGGTAATGGGGAACATCCAAAGATGATTGTTAACTAAGGAAAACCAGCTCTCCCAAGGTGAGGAATGTAGCGCTTTTCTTTGCATGGGAAGATGCAAGAGTCTGGGCTCACTGAAATCATTCCTTTGATATGCAACTCAGCTCTCTGGGGCCTGCATTCTGTATTTGCATATTCTGAGTGCCTCAGGGCCCGCCGGCTCACATTGGAGGGCTGCAAGTGCTGATGACTGTGACTTCCTTTGTTTACTGATATGGCAAGAAATATTCCATTTCTCACAGGCTTGAGGGGCAGACAGTGAAAAAGAGTCGGAGAATCTCACTCAGCATGTAATTTGGCATATGTATATATATATGTATATATATATATATATATATATATATATATATATACACATATATATATAACTTTGCTAATGGAGGCTGTCAATTCCAATCAATTTGTACTTCTGCCCTCTATGTATTAATTTCATCAATATCGTATGATAAATGCCTATAAAATTGGCGTAATCCATTTAAACAGGATAATGATTTTTAAAGGAAACATAATAGAAATATAACAACTAAACCCTTACCAGTAAAGGCTGTGTGTGGAACAACCTAAATAAATGTTCCATTGTTAAAATATTGAAAGACGTATTCAATAGAAATATCAGCAAAAATGACAAATAGTAAGGGCAGCAGAATGTTGAAATGTTGTATCTTTATCATTAAAGTGGCAGAAAATCATTTATTAGTAGGCACTGAGGGCAGAGGATGCCTGATTTTATATCTTTGTCATATTTATGCCGTTGTTTCAACAAGTAACTTAAAGACAAAATGGAAAAACAAGGAGGTTTGTGCCTAAGATCATGTCGATGTGAAACCAGGGATGGCCACCTTGTGCCAGGTGAGTTAAGTTTACCTGGCCAGGTAGACCGCAGAGCTCCTGAGAAGCCAGGGTTGGAATTCTTCTGCTGGGTGCCGCTTAGATTCTGTGACTTGATTGATTGTGAGTCATGTTGGGGGAAAGACCTGATCACAGGAAATGGGTGGAAATAGAGTGATTTGGGGAGCAGCTAACGACCTTCATCACAGCTCATGGCCTGATTGAATTTTAAAGAAACAGGAAAACAAATGTTTCTTATGGAATCAGAGAATGTGAGGGCTGGACAATCCCAGAAAATGAGAAACACCCATCCCATTTTCCAGATGAGAAAACAGAGGTCCAGCAAGGTGAAATCCCTCACCCAAGTTGCACCCGTCTCTCCTCCCCACTACATGCTTCATGAAAGCAGGACTCTTCCTGTCTTGATCACTGCTGAAGCCCAAAAAGGGCGAGGCATCTAGCAGCTACTCCAAAATGGTTGGTTGACTATAGGAAGAATGCTATTTCTTTCTTTCTCACTCTTATTCAGGATTGTGCCAAGAACTCACCAGGTTGCAATGTAATTCGATAAATGTAAATATTAATTGAGTTTTGTTGTGATGAGGGCTTAGGCTTTGAAGGTAACAGACTTGGTTCAGATCTTGGTTCTGCCATTCCATAGCTCTTTGGCTTTGGGAAAATTACTAAACCTCTGTGAGCTTACTTCCTCCTTTGTAAAGTGGGGATAAAACTATCTGATCCAGCAGAGCACCTGCATCAGGGATGTGCACTAAATATTGGTCTTTCTCACTCTCCCACTCCTTCTCTCTGTTCTTCCCAGAGAAGATGTATAGAAGGATATAGTAGATTTTTTAAAAAGTTAATTAATTTAATTATTTTTGGCTGCGTTGGGTCTCCGTTGCTGCGTGTGTGCTTTCTCTAGTTGCAGTGAGCGGGGGTTACTCTTTGTTGCGGTGCGCGGGCTTCTCATTGCGGTGGATTCTCTTGTTGCGCTTGTTGTGGAGCACCGGCTTTAGGCGCGTGAGCTTCAGTAGTTGTGGCCTCCAGGCTCAGTAGTTGTGGCCATGGGCTTAGCTGCTCCACGGCATTTGAGATCTTCCCTGACCAGGACTTGAGCCCATGTCCCCTGCCTTGGCAGGCAGATTCTTAACCACTGCGCCACCAGGGAAGTCCGATATAGTACATTTTAAAGAGGGGTTTTAATTTATTTCAGAAAATATACATTTTTCTTGTAGAAAAGTTTATTCCCCTACAGAAACATAAACACGCAAACCACTCCAAATGCTGTATTCTATGGGTTAGATATTATCAGTCACATTTTATAAGTAATTGGGCAAATTCCAAAGCACTAGCTACTGGGGGGTAAGAAGACTCAAATCTGGGGTGCCCCCCACCCCAATTTCAAGAGCAGAGTGTGTTTTTCAAATCCATGTTTCATCTGGTCTTTGTTTCTCATCCATCCTCTGTGTCTGCCTTTCTCAAGAAGGCTCAGATCCTTGGCTTTCACACCCTCCCGGCTGGCTGTGCCCCAGCTCCAAGCCTGGAACCTCTGCGTGCCTGGGTGTGCCTGCTCCCCCTGTGCATCACCAGCTTGGCCAGGGAGCTGCTGTATCGTGCACTGCTTGCTGTACCCAGAGTACCTGGACCCTTCTGGTACATGAAGTGCACCCTCCTCACCATGTGTGCAGCCCATCCCCTTACCTTATATCCTGCCTCTAAGCCAGGGTTGGGGGTGACTACAGTGTGCATTCAGCTGTGTGAGGTGCTGGGATGAAGGTGAAGTTCCCAACTTTTGAAGTTTCAGGCTTGAGGGGCATACAGTGATTTAAAGTCGGGTCACCTGACTTAAAGGGGGGACTGATTGATTTAAAGCCAAGGCAGCGGACTTAAAGCCTGCGTCCCTCAGCTGCAGGACGAGACCAACTTTGGCGGTGCACCGGTTCGCTCCAAGCCAGCACTGCTGTTCAGGAAGAGCTTCCAGTAGCGCCTTAGTGCAGGGGGACTTGGTCCTTTGTCTTGCCCCTGCCCTCAGAGGGGGGCCACCTGCTCTTCTGGAGAATCAGGGAGGGGGAAGTGCAGAGTCCCGGCTGGAGTTGCGACACCCCTTGTCTGAATAATGTAGAAAGGCTGATTTTTATGCTTTAAAAGATTTTACATCACAAAGAAACTAGAAGTGGCTAACAGAACTTATTCAAATCAATTTTACATAGATACTTTGATATTAAATTTGTATACTAAAATGGGTTTATCCAAATTTTCTCTTTCGTTTTGAGTGAATATTTGTAACATATTTTTGTAGATAGTAATTTATCCTAGGTATACAAAATTATGAGAATGGGTACCATTTTTTACCACTTAAATGATTTCTTTTAAATGAATAGATTGTACACTTTAAATGCCAATGTTGTGTCTTACATGTTGTGTTTTAATTCCTTGATTTCCAAAACTTGTATTTATTTAATTGATTTCTATCTAATAATCTGTGTCTCCCCTTTACTGTTTCTTACTTTATATTTTATTGATCTATAGTTAATTTACACTATTATATTAGTTTCAGAGGTACAACAGTGATTCATAAATGTTTAGATTCTTCTCCATTTATAGTTATTATAAAAGAGTGGCTATATTCCCCATGCTATATAGTACACCACTGTAGATTATTGATTTTATACATAGTGGATTGTACCTCAAAATCTCCTACTACTATTTTGCTCCTCCACCCTATCTGTCCCTGCTGGTAACCACTAGTCTGTTTTTTAATCTGTGAGTCTGTTTTTTTGTTGTTGTTGTTGTATTCAATTTTTCAGATACCATGTGTAAGTGATAACATACCATGCTTGCTTTCTCATAACATACCATGCTTGTTTTCTCTGCAGCTTATTTTACTAAGCATAATACCCTCCATGTCCATCCATGTTCTTGCAAATGGCAAAATTTCATTTTTTGCTGAAGTCATCATAAAAAATCTTTTTTATCCCCTAACCTATTGATGAACACTTAGTTTGACTCTATATCTTGGCTATGGCAAATAACACTGTTATGAACATTGGGGTGCAGTTATTTTTTGAAAAAGTGTTTTGGTTTTCTTCTGATATACCCAAGAATGAAATTGCTGGATATTATGATAGTTCTATTTTTAGTTTTTTGTGGAACCTCCATTCTGCTTTCCACAGTAGCTGCACTACTTCACATTCACATCAAGAGTGTACAAGAGTTTCCCTTTCTCCACATCCCCACTAACCTTTGTTATTTGTGATCTTTTTGATGACAGCCATTCTGACAAGACTGAGGTGATACATCTCACAGTTTTTTTTTTTTTAAGATTTTTAGAAGTTTCCTGTAATGTCTGAAACATGTATATTAACATATTTCCATACATATTTCCATACAAATACAAATATAAGATTTTTAGAAATTTCATGTAATGTCTGAAACATTTATATTAAAATATTTCCATACAAATAACCCAATGAAAGTTTAGTATTAGTTGTTTTGTTTGTTTTTTTATACTGCAGGTTCTTATTAGGCATCAGTTTTATACACATCAGTGTATACATGTCAATCCCAATCGCCCAATTCAGCACACCACCATCCCCACCTCACCGCAGTTTTCCCCCCTTGGTGTCCATATGTCCATTCTCTACATCTGTGTCTCAACTTCTGCCCTGCAATCTGGCTCATCTGTACCATTTTTCTAGGTTCCACATACATGCATTAATATACGATATTTGTTTTTCTCTTTCTGACTTACTTCACTCTGTATGACAGTCTCTAGATCCATCCACTTCTCAACAAATGGCTCAATTTCGTTCCTTTTTATGGCTGAGTAATATTCCATTGTATATATGTACCACAGCTTCTTTATCCATTCGTCTGTTGATGGGTATTTAGGTTGCTTCCATGACCTGGCTATTGTAAATAGTGCTGCAATGAACATTCGGGTGCATGTGTCTTTTTGAATTACGGTTTTCTCTGGGTATATGCCCTGTAGTGGGATTGCTGGGTCATATGGTAATTCTATTTTTAGTTTTTTAAGGAACCTCCATATTGTTCTCCATAGTGGCTGTATCAATTTACATTCCCACCAACAGTGCAAGAGGGTTCCCTTTTCTCCACACCCTCTCCAGCATTTGTTGTTTGTAGATTTTCTGATGATGCCCATTCTAACAGGAGTGAGGTGATACCTCATTGTAGTTTTGATTTGCATTTCTCTAATAATTAGTGATGTTGAGCATCTTTTCATGTGCTTCTTGGCCATCTGTATGTCTTCTTTGGAGAAATGTCTATTTAGGTCTTCTGCCCATTTTTGGATTGGGGTGTTTGTTTCTTTGATATTGAGCTGAATGAGCTGTTTATATATTTTGGAGATTAATCCTTTGTCCGTTGATACATTTGCAAATATTTTCTCCCATTCTGAGGGTTGTCTTTTCGTCTTGTTTATGGTTTCCTTTGCTGTGCAAAAGCTTTGAAGTTTCATTAGGTCCCACTTGTTTATTTTTGTTTTTATTTCCATTACTCTAGGAGGTGGATCAAAAAAGATCTTGCTGTGATTTATGTCAAAGAGTATTCTTCCTATGTTTTCCTCTAAGAGTTTTATAGTGTCCAGTCTTATATTTAGGTCTCTAATCCATTTTGAGTTTATTTTTGTGTATGGTGTTAGGGAGTATTCTAATTTCATTCTTTTACATGTAGCTGTCCAGTTTTCCCAGCACCACTTATTGAAGAGACTGTCTTTTCTCCATTGTATATCTTTGCCTCCTTTGTCATAGATTAGTTGACCATAGGTGCGTGGGTTAATCTCTGGGCTTTCTATCTTGTTCCATTGATCTATGTTTCTATTTTTGTGCCAGTACCATATTGTCTTGATTACTGTAGCTTTGTAGTATAGTCTGAAGTCAGGGAGTCTGATTCCTCCAGCTCCAATTTTTGGCCTCAAGACTGCTTTGGCTATTCGGGGTCTTTTGTGTCTCCATACAAATTTTAAGATGATTTGTTCTAGTTCCGTAAAAAATGCCATTGGTCATTTGATAGGGATTGCACTGAATCTGTAGGTTGCTTTGGGTAGTATAGTCATTTTCACAATATTGATTCTTCCAATCCAAGAACATGGTATATCTCTCCATCTGTTGGTATCATCTTTAATTTCTTTCATTAGTGTCTTATAGTTTTCTGCATACAGGTCTTTTGTCTCCCTAGGTAGGTTTATTCCTAGGTATTTTATTCTTTTTGTTGCAGTGGTAAATGGGAGTGTTTCCATAATTTCTCTTTCAGATTTTTTGTCATTAGTGTATAGGAATGCAAGAGATTTCTGTGCATTAATTTTGTATCCTGCAACTTTACCATATTCATTGATTAGCTCTAGCAGTTTTCTGGTGGCATCTTTAGGATTCTCTATGTATAGTATCATGTCATCCGCAAACAGTGACAGTTTTACTTCTTCTTTTCCAATTTGTATTCCTTTTATTTCTTTTTCTTCTCTGATTGCCGTGGCTAGGACTTCCAGAACTATGTTGAATAATAGTGGTGAGAGTGGACATCCTTGTCTCGTTCCTGATCTTAGAGGAAATGCTTTCAGTTTTTCACCATTGAGAATGATGTTTGCTGTGGGTTTGTCATATATGGCCTTTATTATGTTGAGGTAGGTTCCCTCTATGCCCACTTTCTGGAGACTTTTTATCAGAAATGGGTGTTGAATTTTGTCAAAAGCTTTTTCTGCATCTATTGAGATGATCATATGGTTTTTATTCTTCAATTTGTTAATATGGTGTATCACATTGATTGATTTGCGTATATTGAAGAATCCTTGCATCCCTGGGATAAATCCCACTTGATCGTGGTGTATGATCCTTTTAATGTGTTGTTGGATTCTGTTTGCTAGTATTTTGTTGAGGATTTTTGCATCTATATTCATCAGTGATATTTGTCTGTAATTTTCCTTTTTTGTAGTGTCTTTGTCTGGTTTTGGTATCAGGGTGATGGTGGCCTCATAAAATGAATTTGGGAGTGTTCCTTCCTCTGCAATTTTTTGGAAGAGTTTGAGAAGGATGGGTGTTAGCTCTTCTCTAAATGATTGATAGAATTCACCTGTGAAGCCGTCTGGTTCTGGACTTTTGTTTGTTGGAAGATTTTTAATCACAGTTTCAATTTCATTACTTGTGATTGGTCTGTTCATATTTTCTGTTTCTTCCTGATTCAGTCTTCGAAGGTTATACCTTTCTAAGAATTTGTCCATTTCTTCCAGGTTGTCCATTTTATTGGCATAAAGTTGCTTGTAGTAGTCTCTTAGGATGTTTTGTATTTCTGCGGTGTCTGTTGTAACTTCTCCTTTTTCATTTCTGATTTTATTGATTTGAGTCCTCTCCCTGTTTTTCTTGATGAGTCTGGCTAATGGCTTATCAATTTTGTTTATCTTCTCAAAGAACCAACTTTTAGTTTTATTGATCTTTGCTATTGTTTTCTTTGTTTCTATTTCATTTATTTCTGCTCTAATCTTTATGATTTCTTTCCTTCTGCTAACTTTGGGTTTTGTTTGTTATTCTTTCTCTAGTTTCTTTAGGTGTAAGGTTAGATTGTTTACTTGAGAATTTTCTTGTTTCTTTAGGTAGGCTTGTATAGCTATAAACTTCCCTCTTAGAACCGCTTTTGCTGCATCCCATAGGTTTTGGGTCGTCGTGTTTTCATTGTCATTTGTCTCTAGGTATTTTTTAATTTCCTTTTTGATTTCTTCAGTGATCTCTTGGTTATTTAGTAACGTATTGTTTAGCCTCCATGTGTTTGTCTTTTTACGTTTTTTTCCCTGTAATTCATTTCTAATCTCATAGCGTTGTGGTCAGAAAAGATGCTTGATATGATTTCAATTTTCTTAAATTTACTGAGGCTTGATTTGTGACCCAAGTTGTGCTCTATCCTGGAGAATGTTCCATGCGCACTTGAGAAGAACGTGTAATCTGCCGTTTTTGGATGGAATGTCCTATATATATCAATTAAATCTATCTGGTCTATTGTGTCATTTAAAGCTTCTGTTTCCTTATTTATTTTCATTTTGGATGATCTGTCCATTGGTGTAAGTGAGGTGTTAAAGTCCCCCACTATGATTGTGTTACTGTCGATTTCCTCTTTTATAGCTGTTAGCAGTTGCCTTATGTATTGAGGTGCTCCTATGTTGGGTGCATATATATTTATAATTGTTATATCTTCTTCTTGGATTGATCCCTTGATCATTATGTAGTGTCCTTCCTTGTCTCTTGTAACATTCTTTATTTTAAAGTCTACTTTATCTGATATGAGTATAGCTACTCCAGCTTTCTTTTGATTTCCATTTGCATGGAATATCTTTTTCCATCCCCTCACTTTCAGTCTGTATGTGTCCCTAGGTCTGAAGTGGGTCTCTTGTAGACAGCATATATATGGGTCTTGTTTTTGTATCCATTCAGCCAGTCTATGTCTTTTGGTTGGGGCATTTAATCCATTCACGTTTAAGGTAATTATCAATATGTATGTTCCTATGACCATTTTCTTAATTGTTTTCGGTTTGTTTTTGTAGGTCCTTTTCTTCTCTTGTGTTTCCCACTTAGAGAAGTTCCTTTAGCATTTGTTGTAGAGCTGGTTTGGTGGTGCTGAATTATCGTAGCTTTTGCTTGTCTGTAAAGCTTTTGATTTCTCCATCAAATCTAAATGAGATCCTTGCCGGGTAGAGTAATCTTGGTTGTAGGTTCTTCCCTTTCATCACTTTAAGTATATCATGCCACTCCCTTCTGGCTTGCAGAGTTTCTGCTGAGAAATCAGCTGTTAACCTTATGGGAGTTCCCTTGTATGTTATTTGTCGTTTTTCCCTTGCTGCTTTCAGTAATTTTTCTTTGTCTTTAATTTTTGCCACTTTGATTACTATGTGTCTCGGCGTGTTTCTCCTTGGGTTTATTCTGTATGGGACTCTCTGCGCTTCCTGGACTTGGGTGGCTATTTCCTTTCCCATGTTAGGGAAGTTTTCGACTATAATCTCTTCAAGTATTTTCTCTGGTCCTTTCTCTCTCTCTTCTCCTTCTGGGACCCCTATAATTCGAGTGTTGTTGTGTTTAATGTTGTCCCAGAGGTCTCTTAGGCTGTCTTCATTTCTTTTCATTCTTTTTTCTTTAGTCTGTTCCGCAGCAGTGAATTCCACCATTCTGTCTTCCAGGTCACTTATCCGTTCTTCTGCCTCAGTTATTCTGCTATTGATTCCTTCTAGTGTAGTTTTCATTTCAGTTATTGTATTGGTCATCTCTGTTTGTTTGTTCTTTAATTCTTCTAGGTCTTTGTTAATCATTTCTTGCATCTTCTCAATCTTTGCCTCCATTCTTATTCCGAGGTCCTGGATCATCTTCACTATCATTATTCTGAATTCTTTTTCTGGAAGGTTGCCTATCTCCACTTCATTTAGTTGTTTTTCTGAGGTTTTTTCTTGTTAGTTCATCTGGTACATAGCCCTCTGCCTTTTCATCTTCTCTGTCTTTCTGTAACTGTGGTTTTTGGACCACAGGCTGCAGGATTGTAGTTTTTCTTGCTTCTGTTGTCTGCCCTCTGGTGGTTGACGCTATCTAAGAGGCTTGATGGGAGGCTCTGGTGGTGGGTAGAGCTGACTGTTGCTGTGGCGGTCAGAGCTCAGTAAAACCTTAATCCACTTGACTGTTGATGGGTGGGGCTGGGTTCCCTCCCTGTTGCTGTGGCGGTCAGAGCTCAGTAAAACCTTAATCCACTTGACTGTTGATGGGTGGGGCTGGGTTCCCTCCCTGTTGGTTGTTTTGTCTGAGGCAACCCAACACTGGAGCCTACCCGTGCTCTTTGGTGGGGTTAATGGCAGACTCTGGGAGGGCTCACACCAAGGAGAACTTCCCAGGACCACTGCTGCCAGTGTCCTTATCCCCACGGTGAAACAGAGCCACCACTTGCCTCTGCAGGAGACCCCCCAACACCAGCAGGTACGTCTGGTTCAGTCTCCCCCTGGGTCACTGCTCCTTCCCCTGGGTCCCGATGCACACATTACTTTGTGTGTGCCCTCCAAGAGTGGGGTCTCTGTTTCCCCCAGTCCTGTCACAGTCCTGCAATCAATTCCCACTAGACTTCAAAGTCTGATTCTCTAGGAATTCCTCCTCCCGTTGCCGGACCCCCAGGTTGGGAAGCCTGACGTGGGGCTCAGAACCTTCACTCCAGTGGGTGGACTTCTGTGGTATAAGTGTTCGCCAGTCTGTGAGTCACCCACCCAGCAGTTATGGGATTTGATTTTACTCTGATTGCACCCCTCCTACAGTCTCACTGTGGCTTCTCCTCTGTCCTTGGACGTGGGGTATCCTCCTTGGTGAAGTCCAGGGTCTTCCTGTCAATGATTGTCCAGCAGCCAGTTGTGATTCTGGTGCTCTCGCAAGAGGGAGTGAGAGCACGTCCTTCTACTCCGTCATCTTGGTTAATCTCCCCATCTCACAGTTTTGATTTGCATTTTACTGCTGATTAGGTATGTTTAGCATCTTTGTGAGTTCTGGCTGTCTATCTGTATTTCTTCCTTGGGAAAATGTCTATTTAGGTCTTCTCATTAAAAAAAAAAGATTTTGGGTGTTTATTTGATATTTAGTTGTATGTGCTGTTTCTGTAGTTTAGATATTAACCCTTGCTTAGTCATCTTTTTGGTGTTAACCTGTTATCATGTGCAAATATTGTCTCTCCTTCAGCAGGTTGTCTTTTCATTTTGTCTTTGGTTTCCTTTGCTGTGCAAAATCTTTTAAGTTTAGTGAAGTCCCATTTGTTTATTTTTGCTTTTGTTTCATTTGCCTTAGTAGCCTGAACCTAAAACTGTTGCAGTCATTTATGTTGACGAATGTTCTGTATTTTCCTCTAGGGGTTTTATGGTTTCTGGTCCTACATTTAGATGTTTATTCAGTTTTGCGTTTATTTTATATATGGTGTGCTAAAATAATCTAATTTTATTCTTTTCATGTAGCTGACCAGTTTTCCCAGTACCACTTATTGAAGAGACCGTTTTTTCTCCATATTGCCTGCTTTGTCATAAATCAATTAAATATAAGTGTGTGGGATTAGTTCTGGGATCTCTATTCTCTTCCACTGATCTTTGTGTCTGTTTTTGCTCTGGTACCTTTCTCTCTGATTACTGTCGCTTTGCAGTATAGTCTGAAGTCAAGGTGCGTGATGCCTCCAGCTGTGTTCTTTCTCAAGATTGTTTGGCTATTTGGGGTCTTTGTGTTTCTATACAAATTTTAAAATTACTTTTTCAAGTTCTGTGAAAATGCTTTGGTATTCTGATAGGGATTGCATTAAATCTGTAGATTGTCTTTGGTAGTATGGTTATTTTAAGAGTATTAATTCTTCCAGTCCATGCACATGCTATACTTTTCCATCTTTTTGTGTTGCCTTCAACTTCTTTCACCAATGGCTGATAGATTTCTGAGCACATGTGTTTTACCTGCTTAGGTGTGTTTATTCCTAGGTATCTTATTCTTTTTGATGTGATTGCATATGGTATAGTTTTCTTAATTTTTCTTTCTGACAGTTTGAGTTTTGTTTTTTCTTCTTTTTCCAATTCCTTCAGGTGTAATGTTAGGTTGTTTATTTGATATTTTTCTTGATTCCTAAGAATAAGCTTGTGTCACTATAACTTCCCTCCGTGAACTGCGTTGGCTGTGTCCCATAGATTTTGGATCATTGTGTGTTCATTTTCATTTGTCTTGGGTATTTTTAGAGTCCCTCTTTAATTTCTTCAGTGTTCCTTTCTTCCCCTTTTATTCCCTTCATCTGTGACGTGAGGACTATCTTTAATATTATGTTTGGATTTCTTTCAGTTTTGTGTGAGTGTGTGTGTGTGTGATTATTTAAGTTGCTGAGCTCTTAATTTCACATGGACACTACCAACCCTGCATTGTTACTCTCCTCCCCCACAGTTACTGAATTTGACCTTATATTTTACATCTACTTGTTTTGTGTGTCCCTTAACTTCTTATTGTGAATATAGATGATTTTATTACTGTTTTCTTTCATCCTTCCTATTAGCTGTGTCCATGGTTGATTTACTACCTTTGTTGAATATTTGCCTTAACCAATGAGGTTTTTCCTTTAGTAAGTTTCCTTTCCTAATTTTTAGGTTTCAGTCGTGGCCTTTTCTTTTTCACCTAGAACAGCCCCTTTAAGATTTCTCATAAAGCTGGTTTGGCGATGCTGAGCTCTTTTAGTTTTGCTTCTCTGTAAAACTTTAGATCTCTCCATCAAATCTGAAGGAGAGCCTTGCTGAGTAGAGTATTTTTGGTTATGGGCTTTTCCCTTTCATGACTTTAAATATACCATGTCACCCCCTTCTGGCATGCAGAGGTTATCCTGAAAAGTCAGCTGATAACTTTATGCAAGTTCCCATGTTTGTAACTTGTTGCTTTTCCTATGCTCCTTTTAATAGTGTCTTTTTATCTTTATTTTTTTTTTTGACATTTTAATTACAGTGAGTCTTGGTGTGGTCCTCTTTGGGTTGATCCTGTTTTGGCCTTACTGTGTTTACTGGACTTGGATGTCTGTTTTCTTTCCCAGGTTACGGAAGTTTTCAGCTCATATGTCTTCAGGTATGTTTTACACTGCTTTCTCTTCCCTTTTTGGTTCTGGGACCAGTATAATCCAAATATTAGTACACTTGATGTTGTTTCACAAGTCTGTTCAACTTTCCTCATTTCATATTAATCTATTGTTTTTCCGTGCATCTTCAGTGATTGCCAGTACTCTGTCCTTCAGTTTTCTGATTCATTCCTCTGTATCATTTAGTCTACAGTAGTTTCCTTTTAGTGTATTTTTCATTTCACTTTTTGCATTCCTCATCTCTGTTCTGTTGTTCTTTAATGGTCTAACTGTTTCTAAAAAACTTCTAACTTCTTGCTCTGATCGTCCATTCTTCTCCTGAGTTCTTTGGTCATCTTTACAGTCATTACCTTGAACTCTTTCTTGAGTAGATTGGCTATCTCCACTTCACTTAGATATTCTTCTGAGTTCTTATCTTGTTCCTTCATTTGGATCGTGTTTCTGTGTCACCGCATTTTTCTTAACTTGCTGTTTTTATTGCTATGTATGTAGTAGGTTCGTTACATTTCCTGACCTTGGAGAAGTGGCCTTTTGTAGGAGAGGTCCTATGTGTCCCAGCAGCCCAGTGTCCCCTGGTCACTAGAGCTATATGTTCTATGTGTACCCCCTATGTGGGCTGCTTTGGCTCTTCTGCTGTGGTGGGCTGACTACTGTGGGTGGTCTGGTAGGCTTGGCTGCCCCCAGACTGCTTGTTTGTCAGGCTCTGCCTTGTATGGAGGCTTTCTGTGCTGCTTGGTGAGACTAAATCATAAGGCAGCTGGCTGCACAACTCTGGGGGACACCAAATCTAGTGCTGGTTCACTTATGGGTAGAATTGCAGTCCAGGTGATATCAGGGCTAGTGCCCAGTCACTGGTTCTGGGGCTATGCTGGCTACTGGGAGGAAGAGACAGGTCCTGAGTTCTGGCTGCAAGGCCCAGGGGTCGCAGAGTTGGTGTTGGATCACTGTTCCTGACACAGCTCTCTGCAGGGTCGGGGGTATCCCTAATCTTGTGTTGGCATTCTGATGGGCAGGGTCAGGTCCCAGCTGAGTCCATGGCTGCTTCTGGCCTGCAAGTGAGTGTTCTGGTCACACAGGCTGCTGGGCTGTGGTATTCCTGGAGCTGGTGTGTGCCTGTTGGTGTATGAGGCTGATCCCAATGCTAGAGCAGGTTTGCTGTTGGGCAGGTCCAAGCTCCATCCAGTCCCTGTGCAGTTATCACCTGCCGATGGTGAGGCTGACTCCAAGGCCAGAGCAGGCTCACTTGTCAGAGGGCCCAGGGACTCTGGGGCTGGTGCCTGTCCACTGAGGTGAGGAGGCTGGTGTTGGGGCTTTTGGTGGTTGGGCCCATGTCCAGGGGCAGCTGTGCATTGAGAGGATCTGAAGGCAGCCTGTTTGCTGGTGGGTGGGGCTATGCCCCTGTTTATTTAGTTGCTTGGCCTGCAGCATCCTAGTACTTGTGTCTATAGTCTGGTGGAAATGGGTGGGACTCTGTCCTGAGGCTGATAAGCTAGAGGGAGGATTCTGAAATTATGCTTGCTGGTACCAGCGTCCACGAGGTAGAAGGAGCTCCCCCGAATGGCTGCTGCCAGTGTCTCTGTCCCTGAGGCTGTGTTGTAGTTGCCTCTTGCCTCTCTGGGAGACTCTCCAAGATCAGGAGGTATGTGTGACCCAGGATCCTTTCAAAAAAAAAATGACTGCTTCTGTTCTGATTCTCGGATCATGTGGGATGTTTTGTTAGCCTCTTTTAAGAGTGGAATCTCTATTTCCCACAACCCTCTGGCTCTCTGGAAAATAAGCACTACTGGTCTTCAAATCCCAACTTTCTAGGAACTCTTCTTTCCAGCGCAGGATCCCTGGGCTTGGGAGCCTGATGTTGGCTTCATACCCCTTGCTACCTGGGAGCACCTCTGAAATTGTAATTATTCTCCCATTTGTGGGTCACCCACCTGGTGGTTTGGGTCTTGACTCTATTGAGATTTTGCCCTTCCTTCCTGTCTTGTTGAGGTGCCTTCCTTATGTCTTTAGCTGTCAAACATCTTTTACGGTAGGTTCCAGCCTTTTTCATCGATTGCTGTTCTGTAAACAGTTGTGACTTTGGTGTGCCCATGAGAGGCATCAAGCTCTGGGTCTTTGAATTCTACCATCTTAGACAATCTCTCCACTTCATTCTTAAATCATATTATTTAATTTTTCTTAGTATCTTATTTGATTAGCGACAGTTTGAAATTAATTATCACTCATGTTTATTTCCCCTGTTTAAAGAAATTGAATAGTGCATTCATTCATTTTGAAATGAAGGTAGTGACCTTTGAATTTCCATACCTCAAAAATCAAGGATAGGACAAAAGCCTTTTCTACCTGTGTTACCCTCAAACTCTGCACCCCACCCCAGCCTGGGGATTAACGTATTGCACCCATGCTCACCTTCAGTTTTTGGACTGTTAACCATCATTGCATCTGTATATGTGTTGACAAAGTGAGCTCTAGTCTTTCCAGTTTTTGAGTTTTGTTTTTTGGTTTAGGGAACAGTCCTACTATGAATGTACATTTACTGGTCTGCTGAAGTTCATATATAAACCTGTCAAGCACATTTCCAGAATTGGAATGGCTTGTATATACACTTTGATAAATTTTAGAGACAATGGTAGAACAGAATTAAATTGTACTTCAAATCCCACAATATTTTCACACCATGAAAACCCTTCCCTGTTTAATATATTTGTGTGTAGTTTGTCTTTATGCCCATACTGTATTTCCCAGAGATGGGTAAGTGTTATGTTTCTTGCTAGCACATTTACCATATTGTTCAAAGTCAGGCGTTTAGTGGTTTTAGCATGATCCTATTTCCATGAACTCGCAAATACAAGATCTTCTCTCACACTGTCTTTTACTCCCTGCTGTTTTATATTGCCCTCCTAATTCTCAGTCCTGGTCTTTCTTTATGTTCTTCATCAACCTGGGTAAGTTATACTATTTTCTCCCTTATTCAAGACGAATAGAATAGAATAGAACACACAGAAACAAACCTTAATATATGGCCAAATGATTTTTGACAAGTTGCCAAGACTTTTCAAAGTAGAAAGGATAGTATTTTCAACCAATGGTGCTGAGAAGTCATGTTGTCAACATGCAAAAGAAGGAAGATGGACCCTTACCTAACATCATATGCAAAAATTAATGAAAACGTATCAAGAAACTAAATATAAGACCTAATAAATTAAAAAGTCTTAGAAGAAGACACAGGACAAGAGCTTCATGAAATTGTATTTGGCAGTGTTTTCCTCAATATGAAACGAAGGAACAACAAAGGTACAGCTATCAAAAAAATTAACACTTTTGCAGTACATAATTTTAAAAAATGTGTATCAAAAACATGTAAACAGAATAAAATTTCAACCCAGAAGATGAGAGAAAATATTTGAAAGCCATGTATCTGACAAGAGATTTCTATTCAGAATATACAGAGAACTCCTACACCTCAACAAAAAGCAAACACCCTGATTCAAAAATGGATAAAAGATTGAATAGATGGTTCTTCAAAAAGATGTACAAATGACTAAGCACTTGAATAGATGCTCCATATCACTAAATGCATGTTTATGTATTTGTGTGCATGCATACACACACAAACACACACACGCATACAGAAGCAGAAAACAAGTATTGGTGAGGACGTGAGGGAGTTGTAACCATTGTGCTATGTCAGTGGGAATGTAGAATGATACAGCTGCTTTGCAAAAGAGTATGGCAATTTTCCAGATATTGAAAAATAGAATTATTACGTGATCCAGGAATTTTACTATGAGGTATACCCAAAGGAATTGAAATCAGGGTCTTAAAGAAATATTTGTACTCCAGTGTTTAGAGCAGTAATAATCACAGTAGCTAAAATATGAAAGCAACCTAAGTGTTCATCCACTAGTTCCTGGATAAGCAAAGTGTGGTATACCCATATAATACAATATTATTCAGTGTTAAGAAGGAAAAGATCTAGGAATATGCTACAACATGGATGAATCTTGAGGAAATTTAGCCACCAAAAATGCCATTTTTGTGACTTTTAGTGAGTCATAACAATACAACTACTTATTTCAATTATATTGGGTACTTAGTGTAGTCAAAACCATAGAAATTGGGAGGGTAATGATGCTTTTCAGGTGGTTATGGTACAAAAAGGAAAGTTATGTTTAAAGGATACAGAGTTACAGTTTTAAAACTTAGAAAAGAATTAGAAAGATAAATGGTGATGTTGATCGCCCAATAATATGAATGTATTTAATATCACTGAATGGTGCACTTTATAATAATTAACATGTTATATTTTATGTTATTTGATTTTACCAACATACACAATTGTGAAAGAATGTAATATCAGTAAAGGGAGTGGACCTAGGATAGAGCAGAGAGTAATCAGAAGAGTGAGACACTGCATATGTTGAAGAAGAAGAGCTGAGAGTATTCATTGGCCAGAAGAGACTTTATTAAAAAAAAATTACTCTGAGGGTGTATCAAATAGATATCTATGGGTGCACTGCTATCTCCCATGGGTTATCTTAAAGAGTCTTTAATAAAGTCCATAAGGCTTGCTGAGGCTTTTTAAAAAACTGGATTCCCTAGGAGATAATTAGAGGGTGGTACTTAAGTCTCTGTCTAGGTTGACAGATTTTGCAGGGAAGACGAACTTGAGAACAGTGAAGGTCCTCAGAGTGTAAGTACATGGAAATTAGAAAAAAAATAATAAAGTCCAAATAACTTTGGACTTCGAAGGTCATGTATTAGTGAGTCAGACCTGAGGTTTCTAAGGAGTTATATATAGAGTTGCTATTTGGATTACTTGTTGATAAAGATAAGTGGAAAAAGTAGAGTCGTTTCCAAGTGTAGGTAAGATATAATGAGAGGATGGAGGTGGAAAGTAGGGAGGCCCAGAGAGAAGTGGGAAGGTCATATTGGACCAAGATGGTGGTAATATCCAGCAGAACAGACAGTAGGGCAGACTATGGATTCCTCTTTTTTATTTTGGCTCCCCACCTCATCCTTAATAATTCTTTGGGAATATTTCATGGTTCTGTGATGCAGGTACAGAATTCGAGTGAGGAGACTACACCCTCAGTGTTCAGCTGTCTGAGTCTTCAGTGTGCTTCAAATGATGGAGAACTATTGCTTCTTTATGAGAAGAGTTAGTACCTCGTAGTTAAGCTTAAGCTGGAGCTTATGTAATATTGATTCCATTTTATATATACTGTGGGAATGGAGGTTCCTCCTCCTTTTTTCTTGACCATTATGAAATGAATCTATATTTCTCAATATTTGGGTATATCAGATTAATACATTAAGTAAAGGAATCTTATGTATTGCTCCCTGCATAGTTTGCTCTTTTTTGTTTCTCTTTTACCTTTACTAAATTAGCACAGGGAGAAACCTTGAAATGTTCTAATGAGGAGAGATTAGAACATCATATTTCTAGAGAGGTTGGTTGGACAGAGCAGGGGTCCCAGTGAGAATCCAAGCTTCTGTTTCTACTTGCAAGTGTACCTGTGTAGAGTAGAGGGCTCCAGGAAATATCCTAGAATATTCCAATGTCCCTGCGGGAGATCCTTAAGAGAGTCAGGATCTGGTACCAGATAAATGTACTATGATATGTTTGTCAGTCATCTGATGTGAGATTCTCAGAGCCAATCCCATATGGTAGGGCTGAGTGCAGGGTAATGAAGAACCTGTGAAAGCCTTTGACTGCATGTTAAAGATGAAGCTCTGATTTCAGGGAGAATTTTCTTACCTGACTGAATGTCATCCTTCTGTGGGAATGAGATTCTGTGCTTTTCCTCTGTTGATGACCACTAACTGAAAATCATTAGAGGATCATGTCTAGAAAGCATTCTTTATTTAATGTCTTAAAGAAGAAAGCATAGAAAACATTTTTATCCACTTTCAAATGGAGGATCAAGGGGAATGACATCAGTGAAAATGTCAGAGTAAGGAGCTCTGGCTTGTGTCTATCCCCAGAAACACTGACATACATGGTACAACCTGTCAAAATGATCTTATCAACACATGTAAGTTTTCTTTCCTTTTCGCCCTGTAGATTTATCTTTCATTGAAACTTTACTTACTATAGGATGTGGTGAATTAACAAGCAAGTAGAAACTGTATTTCCTGATGAGAGAATCACTAATTCACATTAGCTGTTCTGAGCTATGTCTTACTCACCGTGACTGTAATTTAAAAAAAAACAAACAAAACACACACACACACACACACACACACACACACACACATATATATATATATATATATTTATATATATTTTTTGTAAGTCAGTTCTGACATTTCCTCGTTAAAGACATGGTAACAGATACAGACTTAGATTTATCAGAATTGAGCAAAATTTTGATTGTACCTGTGTTGAATATATGAGCATGACCTGCTACAAAACTTCATTATACTTATTGCCACAAGTGACAAATTCCATTTTTCCACTCCTGATATGTTTCATGTAAGGAATTCATACGTCACTAACCCCAGCTGGTCACAGGTAAACTCTGCCACATGGATTACTGCATGTTTTCCTGCTAGAAGACCATACATTCTCGAGTATCATGCCTGCAGAGTATCTGGGCTCTTCTTTTTTCTGGATAAAATTTAGATAATCACCTAATTTTACGAGAAGTATATGAATTGTATCTGAATATTCTTCAGGTTTTTATTTATCCATTCTCTTTCAAGTCCTAAGTGCAAATATTAAAGTGATTTCCAAGAAAGTGGTAAATAAGACAGCTACGTTTATGCTTCAAAATTAACAAGAAATCATAGTACAATTGTAAATGCATTAAAGTGTGATTAATATGTAGATACTTATGTAAATGCAATTTTAGTAATGCTTTGTGGAGAGCTTCAGCATCTAGGTATTAAAAAAAATGAAGAAGGAGTTCTTGAAACTCTGAGGGAATTATAGAGAAGTCTTTGTGTCTATACATATCATTCTGAAATAATGCATTTTCTCAGAAATAAACTAGGCATAAAATTGTAGGAAAAAACTTCATAAAATGAAAGAGCATGTGAGATGGCCATACAAGAAAAAGAATATACTCAGAGAATAATGAACAGTGTGGAGTTCAGCAGAAGGGTAATACAGATTCAGAGAGTAAAAGTTTGGAGAGCTTAATTATGAGTTCCTCATATTTCATCTTTGGACAGACGGTAGTCATTTGAAATATGTTGTTATAAGATGACGTTAACATACTTAAATACTTTCATTTAGAAATGACCACTTAGAACCAGAATAAATGAAAGAGAACACAAAATTATGTTTTTGTTGATTTTTAAAGACCTCAGGTGAGTGCTGATAATTTAAAAATACATGATGTCTTTCACTGCAAGGTAAAGGAGCTGTTACAGTGGAAGATTACTGGACTGAATGTCAATATTATGACATAGTATGAGTGTGTACCGTGTTTGGTAATTGCAATCATTGTTGCTTTTGTTGTGGTCATCCATTTACAATGCTTGGTGTCAGTTGATTTATCTCTTGTAAAAATAAAATACAGTGTGTGTGTGTGAAAAAAAATACATGATGTCTTGACTAAAGTTGTATGGAATTTGAGATATGGAAAAAAAGTATTTCTTTTCTGTAATGCTAGGATGCTAATTGGACATTTTTGCAAGAAAGAGATTTCAGGATGCAAATCTTGTGTCTCTAAGGTGGGAAGTCAGTTCATGGAGGAACGTTCTATTAAACTTGTGTGAGTGGAGAAATATTTCTTTGGAAGGAAGAGGTCGGTCACGAATCCCTTTTTAATAAAGTTAGTGGTTTATAGTATACCGAATGAGCAAAATGGCTATTTCTGAACTTTAGAACAAATTAATATAGTTTTTCTGCATTTATATTATGAAGCTGATGTAAAATATCAAAAATTCTTTATTTTGAAAAACAGTGTAATCAATTTGACATAATTCATATATATTGAACCTGTGGTACACACACACAATAAAACTTACATTCAAAAAATTTTTTGCACTAAAGAAATATCTTCAAGTGTAGTTGATTTACAATGCTGTGGGTTTTTAAAATACATGTTTATTGGAGTATAATTGCTTTATAACATTGTATTACTTTCTGCTTTACAACAAAGTGAATCAGCTATATGTATACATATATTCCCCATATCCCCTCCTCTTGAGCCTCCCTCCCACACTTCCTATCCCACCCCTCTGGGGGACATAAAGCACCGAGCTGATCTCCCTGTGCTATGCGGCAGCTTACCACTAGCTATTTTACATTTGGTAGTGTATATATATCAGTGCTACTCTCTCACTACGTCCCTGTCTCCCCTTCCCCTCTGTGTCCTTAAGTCCGTTCTCTACATCTGTGTCTTTACTCCTGCCCTGTCACTAGGTTCGTCAGTACCATTTTTCTAGATTCCATATATATGCGTTAGCGTACGGTATTTGTTTTTCTCTTTCTGACTTACTTCACTCTGTATGATAGACTCTAGGTCCAACCACCTCACTACAAATAACTCAATTTTGTTCCTTTTTATGGCTGAGTAATACTCCATTGTGTATATGTGCCACGTCTTCTTTATATATTCATCTGTCGATGGACATCTAGGTTGCATCTATGTCCTGGCTATTGTAAATAGTGCTACAGTGAACACTGTGGTACATGTATCTTTTTGAATTATGGTTTTCTCCGGGTATATGCCCAGTAGTGGCATTGCTGGGTCATATGGTAGTTCTATTTTTAGCTTTTAAGGAACCTCCATACTGTTCTCCATAATGGCTGTATCAGTTTACATTCCCACCAACAATGCAGGAGGGTTCCCTTTTCTCCACACCCTATCCAGACTTTATGCATTGTTTTATTAATTTCTTTTTTTAAAACTTTTTTTAATTTGTATATTTATTTTTGGCTATGTTGGGGCTTTGTTTCTGTGTGAGGGCTTTCTCTAGATGCAGCTAGCGGGGACCAGTCTTCATCGCAGTGCGTGGGCCTCTTCACTATCTCGGCCTCTCTTGTTGTGGAACACAGGCTCCCGACACGCAGGCTCAGTAGTTTTGGCTCACGGGCCTAGCTGCTCCGCGGCATGTGGGATCTTCCCAGACCAGGGTTCCATCCCATGTCCCATGCATTGGCAGGCAGATTCTCAACCACTGTGCCACCAGGGAAGCCCTCCTTCATTTCTTTTTCATTTATTTATGATTTCTTTCCTTCTGCTAACTTTGGGTTTTTTAAATTATTCTTTCTTTAATTGCTTTAGGTGTAAGTTTAGGTCGTTTATTTGAGAATTTTCTTTTTTCTTGAGGTAGGATTGTATTGCTATAAACTTCCCTCTTAGAACTGCTTTTGCTGCATCCCTTAGATTTTGCGTCATTGTGTTTTCATTGTCAGTTGTTTCTAGGTATTTTTTAATTTCCTCTTTGATTTCTTCAGCGATCTCTTGGTTATTAAGTAGTGTATTGTTTAGCGTCCATGTGTTTGTATTTTTTTACAGATTTTTTTCCTGTAATTCATATCTAGTCTGATAGTGTTGTGGTTGGAAAAGATACATGATACAAATTCAAATTTCTTAAATTTACCAAGGCTTGATTTGTGGCCCAAGATAAGATCTATCCTGGAGGATGTTCCATGCACTCTTCAGAAGAAAGTGTATTCTGTTGTTTTTGGATGGAGTGTCCTATAAATATCAATTAAGTCCATCTTGTTTAATGTATCATTTAAAGCTTGTGTTTCCTTATTTATTTTCATTTTGGATGAATTGTCCATTGGTGAATGTGGGGTGTTAAAGTCCCCCACTATGATTGTGTTACTGTCAATTTCCCCTTTTGTGGCTGTTAGCATTTGCCTTATGTATTGAGGTGCTCCTTTTTTGGGTGCATAAATATTTACAATTGTTATATCTTCTTTGTGGATTGATCCCTTCATCATTATGTAGTGTCCTTCTTTGTTTCTTGTAATAGTCTTTATTTTAAAGTCTATTTTGTCTGATATGAGAATTGCTACTTGGACTTTCTTTTGATTTCCATTTTCATGGAATATGTTTTTCCATAAACACACTTTCAGTCTGTATGTGTCCCTAGTTCTGACGTGGGTCTCTTGTAGACAGCATATATAAGGGTCTTGTTTTTGTGTCCATTCAGCCAGTCTATGTCTTTTGGTTGGAGCATTTAATCCATTTCATTTAAGGTAATTATCGACATGTATTTTCCTATTACCATTTTCTTCATTGTTTTGGGTTTGTTATTGTAGGTCTTTTCCTTCTCTTGTTGTTCCTGCCTAGAGAAGTTCCTTTAGCGTTTGTTGTAAAGCTGGTTATGTGGTGCTGTATTCTCTTAGCTTTTGCTTGTCTGTAACGGTTTTAATTTCTCTGTCAAATCTGAATGAGATCCTTGCTGGGTAGAGTAATCTTGGTTGTAGGTTTTTTCCCTTTCATCACTTTAAATATGCACAAAGATGCACAAAGTGTATGTTCTGCAGTCCCTCAGACTTGACAACCTTTCTATTGTGATCTATTTATGATTTATTTCTTAAATGACTAATGAGGCTTAGATTTTTCTGACAGCTTTGGGTCTTCAGCTTTCTGCTTTCATCATTTGTCCTTAATAGCAAAATCTAGATTTAAAGTGTTTTAGTTTTCTATTCACTTATACATAGTTATATAGATAAAAGATGTCAACATCCCATACAAATGCACCCTTCCCTACTTCTACCTCTCAATATTTTGTGGAGACTTCTGTCTTTATGCAGAGAGTGTATTTGGAGGGGGTGGGAGGGAGGGGGTTCCCCTGTTTAAATAAAATTGCATTTAATATAAACCCAAATCAATACTTTATACCATTAGTACCACCAATATGCCACTCAGGCTGTCCTAAAAGCATCCCCAAAGCAGTTCCTGTGGGAAACAGAAAACAGGCTGTTTGCAGTTCATGAAGAACACCCCAATACTATTCCATTGTATTTTATGTCCAGAAAAAGCACGATCTCTATCAATTTGAGACATCATGTTTTAGAAAATCTGGATATAAGATGCATTTTTTCCCTTTCCTAGCTAACCTAAATTAATAGCAAAAGTAATCATTCATTGAGCACCTACTGTGTTACACAAATTATTTATAATCTTTATAACACACCTACAATGTAGGCATTATAATTGCTATTTTTAAAATGAGGAAATTGAAACTCAGAAATACAATATAATCTGAGCAGAGTTACACAGCTATTGAAGGGCAGAGCTAGTATTTAAACCTGTCTCATCATGTTCCAAAGTCTATGTCTGTATTAAGATAGAAAGACTATAACTTTCTGATACCCAATACACCTAAAAAAGTGAAATTTAGAGAATGTGAAAATTCCCCCCATATCTGAAAACTAGTCTAATTTTTAAAAGAAGTATCATGAGCGGAATCAGGCAATTAAGTAAAAGTAGTATTCAAGTACACAAATCACTGTGATCATTGGAGAACATGTTACTGTCACATAAAAGGCAATGAGAGAAGAATAGTATTTACAGTGGTAGGAGAAAATTTCTCTGTCTTTATGCTTCTTTGCCTTTTAAAATGTTAATCTCATAATGATAAAACTAAAGGAACAATAAGTTTTTGTTTCCAAAAGCTGTTGCTAATAATGATATGTTCACTATACCATAGGCTGTCTAGGCCAGTGTGTTTGTGCATTACTTGTTTATTTATGTATATACTTAATTTTTAAAATAAGTTTTTTATTATAAATATGATATACCTTCGTTGCTACATATTCAATCCATAGAGAAAGGCATAGAATCATTTTTCGTTATATTCTTCCAGATTTTATTATTTTTTCACTTCCTTTTCCTTTCCTCCCTTTATTTGAGGTTGTTATTTATGGAAAGGCTGGCCCAAAGCTTGAAGTTTCTAATGACTCTATTAAGCTTCTACCATCCCACTTCCTGCTTCCAAGTGGCAACCACTTTGAATTTTTCAACTTGATCTTTTGGTGTTTACCTCTGTATCTCCATGTAACATGTTTATACATGTTTCTACTTCCTGTATTTTCTCATTGAAATTACCTTGTGACTTCCCAGTTTTGGAAGATGAGGATTTATATCTTTTCACAATCCCTTCTCAACCCCCACTACACACACACACACACACACACACACACACACACACACACATCCTTTCAACTTGGTAAGAGTGAAATTTTGGTTTTGACTTTTAGGACTGAATCCAGTATACTATGATCACTTTTTCTTGTACATTTTGTTTAACTTTGAGCTAATATTTTCTCTCTTTCATATTCTATCAATTTTATATGTACTCTTCACTGATTCAACTCCAAAGCCTCCTTCTGTTGTATAATAAACTTCTTATTATATCCAAACACACTAGGTCTTCTCCGAATTTTCTCTTCTTACTAAAAAATAAATTTCCTGGAAACTTCTAAGCTGCTACAGTCTGGACTCGTTCCTCTCTGTGCCCACCTTTGGTCCTGGACACACTTCACTATCATTTTAATTCCCTTCACCTGTCTCTTTTGTAGGATCTCCTATTTCCTGGGTTCCATCTCCTGTTGGGGAAGAAGGGAGTGTTTGTTTGTTTGTTTGCTTCCTGTTTGGGTGGAGTATATCTTCCAGCATATTCCTAATAAAGAGATGCATGTGAAACATTTTTTGAGAATTTACATATGTGAATATTCCCTTATTCTATCATCTTTCTACTTAATAGTTTGGCAAAGTATAGAACACTAGATTGGAAATTTGTGTCTCACAAAATTTTGAAGGTATTTCTCCGCTGTCTTCTAGGCCCAAATGTGACTGAAATCATTCAAATTCTTATCTTTTCTTTGAAACCTGGTTGTCTCTCTCTCTCTTTCTCTCTCACCTTGTCAATATACCTCTATTTCACAGGTATATACTTTGATGGGCTCTGTTTCCTTCCATTATGTTAGGCACTCTGTGTGTGAATCCCTTTTGAGTGCAAACTTATATTCTCCAGATCTGCTAATCTTTTGAAAATTAATTTATTCATGACTTTATCCTTTCTATGGACTTTTTCTCTTTTTGGAAATTTCTATCAGATCTCTTGGACTGTTTCCTTTCTTTTTCCCCCTCACTGTTTCCTATTTATTTGCGTCTTTACCCTAGTTTATGCGAGAATTGTTGACTTCATATTCTAAATCTTGTGAATTTTTCTTTTCTGCTCTAATAGTTTCAATTTTCAAAATATCTCTATTAGTTCTTTGAATGTTACTTTTTCAAAGCATCCATTTTAGTTTATGAATGCAATATCTTATGGCTCTGAGGATACTTATGCTATTTTAATAATGTTTTTCTTCTCTCCACTTAATTCATATTTTCTTTTTCTTTTTTTTTTCTACCTGTTTTGTTGCTTGCCTGTTTGCTCATAGTTAAGAGTGGTACATTAGAAACCCAAATGGAAACTCTGAGAGCAGATGAATTTCTTAAACTCTGGTCTTTATGTAGAGTGATCTGGCGGGGACATTTCCTTGTAGAAATCCTGATGTTGGCGTATTTAGAGCTTTCCTCTGGGGCTGCTCAAATTCCCAAGCAAAGTCTTCCTCTATCCTGCTTGGAGGGAATCCTCTTGGTTGCTACTTCGGGAATTTGTTTTTTCCCCAGCTTGCTAACGCACAACAAATTTTGTGATTTATTATTAAAATTACGTTCTCTTGGGACTTCCCTGGTGGTCCAGTGGCTAAGACTCTATTCTCTCAATGCAGGGGGCCCAGGTTCGATCCCTAGTCAGGGAATTAGATACCACATGCCAAAACTAAGAGTTCACATGCCGCAACTAAAAGATCCCTCATGCCACAACTAAGACCTGTCACAGCCCAATAAATAAATAAATATTTAAAAAATAATAAATAAAATTACATTCTCTCACTTGAACACAATTTATGTGAAGGAATTAGGATTACTAGGAGGCAGAGGTGTCATGCACTTAAAAATTATCTCAACGGAATTTTTCTTTTCAGTGATGTCCTTAATACTTTACTGTTTGTGAGGGCCTGTTACAAAAGCAAACTCTTGGAGTTAACAAAACTGTGTATAAGGTATGGGATTATGAAGTTGAGGTCAGCTGATAGAGAAAATTGAACCAGGTGGCATTAGCACCACAATTCAGATTTATAATTTTTTCTGTAAACTACAGCACCAAAAACTTAATTGGCTAAATCAAGTTGTCCTTACTCATAGAGTTCACAGTCTATAATGTTGAAAGCTATTTTGGTGAGTGTTATGTTGCAATTTACAATAAAAAGTATATATTCAGTCTTCAAACCCTGCTTCTGCCACAATTCTCCTAAAAGTCTTGGAATTTCCTAAGTGATAAGGACAACAAAGGTGTGTTTTTACGTTAATGAGGTGACTTTTGGAAAGAACCTAAGGATGGGGGCTGGTTGCTAGCTGAGTCAAAGATTTGATTAGAATGTTGGAACTTTCACTTTCCTCCCCACCCCTGAACTTACAGCCTCAGAGGAGAGGACAGGGCTGGAGACTGAGTTCAGCCAGCAGTGTTGTAATCAGTCATGCCTTTCAGGAAGCCTCCATAAAAATTCAAAAGGAGGGGTTCCAAGAGCTTCCGAGTTAGTGAACACGTGGAGATTTGGGGAGTCACACCCAAAGAGGGCAAGGAAGCTCCATGCCCTTTCTCATACCTTACCCTAGGCATCTCTTTTATCTGGCTACTTCTGAGTCATATTCTTTTATAATAAACCAACAATAAGTTAAGTAAATGTTTCTCTGAGCTCTGTGAGCCACTCAAGCAAATTAACCCCAAACCAAGTAGGGTCGCTGGAATTGCTGATCTATAGTGATCTATAGTCAGTCAGTCAGAAGCACAGGTGATAACCTGGACTTTCGATTCACGTCTGAAGTGTGTGTGTGTGTGTGTGTGTGTTTGTAAGGAGGTGGGTGGCAGTGGAGGGCCGTGTGGTCTGGTAGGACTGAGCCCATAACCTGTGGAATCTGATGCTGTTTCCAAGTATATAGTGTTAGAATTGAGTTGAACTGTAGGACACCCAGTTGGCGTCCAGAAAACTTCTTGGTGGTGGGAAACACCCTCTCTCCACACATTAGAAATGGGGTGTTCAGAGAACCAAAGAGTGAGTTTCCAAAATAATTGAGATCGGTTCAAAAGTGACACTGAGATACGTGTGCACAGACACACACAAATCCTTCACTGTGTTCATGAAATTCACTTTTATTTAATAGAGTAGGAAGTTTGTCAGTGTGTGGGGGGAAGAAAAAAAATACAAACCTCATTAAATAGAAGTAAATAAACTCATATTGAACATTTTTGCCATTTTAGAATCAGACAACAATCTGTGACTTCAGATATTGAATAAAAATGTAGTACGTGTGCTGGTAAATTTAAGAGGCCCCCTACCGATGACTTTAAAATTATAAAATTACCTAATTTTATTTCCAGGTCAAAATCTAGAATAACTTTATGAATATCACCAACTAATTCATGGCTTCTTGGGATAGATCCTCAACCACATGACAGCTTCTGATAACTGGAATATTACTTTTATATATTAGTTCAAATTCCTGGGAAAGTGGATCGGTTTGGTCTAGCTAATCTTAATGAGCCTGTCCACCGAGTTCACTGGTTACCTGCCACCTTTGGATCTGCTGCCCATTAGTCACATGCCCACACCTGAGCAATGAACTCTGGAGGAAGGACAACTGGAGATGGGCTGCACGTCATGGTCACTAGGCAAGAAGAAATTGTCTGAAGGAAAACTTTTACCTGGAAGGGAAATATCATCATTTCCTCCCTAGCTTTAAGATTCAATGTTTTTCCATTGCTTTTTAAAAAAAAAAAAAATTATTAGAATATACTTGATTTACAATGTTGTGTCAGTCTCTGGTGTACAACAAAGTGAATCATATATATATATATATATATATATATATATATATATATATATATATATATATCTGCTCTTTTTTAGATCCTTTTCCCATATAGGTCATTACAGAGTACTGAGTAGAGTTTCCTGTGCTATACAGTAGATCCTTATTAGCTATCTATTTTATATATAGTAGTGTGTATATGTCAATCCCAATCTCCCAATTTATCCCTCCCTCCCATCCTCCCTGGTAACCATAAGGTTGTTTTCTACATCTGTAACTCTTTTTCTGTTTTGTACCATGATTTTAGATTCCACATATAAGCAATATCATATAATATTTGTCTTTCTCTTACTTACTTCACTCAGTATGACAATCTCTAGGTCCATCATGTTGCAAATGTTACTATTTTTTGTCATTCTTTTTTATGCCTGAGTAATATTCCATTATATATATATGTATACACACACACACACATCATGTCTTTTTTATCCATTCATCTGTTGATGGACATTTAGGTTGCTTCCATTTCCTGGCTATGGTAAATAGTGCTGCAATGAACATTTGGGTGTGTGTATCTTTTTCAAATTATGGTCTTCTCTGGATATATGCCCGGGAGTAGGATTGCTAGAACTTATGGTAGCTCTAAAAACAATTAATGCTGGAGAAGGTGTGGAGAAAAGGGAACGCTTGTACACTGTTGGTGGGAATGTAAGTTGGTACAGCCACTATGGAGAACAATATGGAGGTTCCTTAAAAACAAACAAAACCTGAGGGGCAGTGGTGGTGGTGGTGTGATGAATTGGGCGATTGGGATTGACATGTATACACTGATGTGTATAAAATTGATGACTAATTAAAACAACAACAACAAAAACTACTAAAAATAGAGCTTCCATTGCTTTTAGGATCGATCCTACAAAGGCTGATGTGACTGGGCCCCTGCCTCGCCTCTTCTCTCATTGCTCTCCGCTCTTTTTCTCTGCTGCAGCCATGCTGACTTTGCAGTTTCTCAGATCACCCTTGTTTCCATGTTGCCCCACAGCATTTGCCTAGGCTTTTCCCTTTGCCCACCTAATAATCACCCTTTAGATTTCATTTCAAATTACATTCTCAGTGTCTTTGAAGAAGTCTACAGAACAACTTACTTCTGGAAATTAGAGCTGCCAATTAAATTCCATTTTGTTATGAAACTAATTGTGTGAATCTGTTGATCGGGGTTCAGGACACACTAACCCAAAATATGACACCGTGGCATACTGAATATTTTAAGCTGAAGGAATTTGAGAAAGAGCATAAGTAGAAAGGACTCTCTGACCTTCCCCTGCAGGAGATCATAAGACCCTTATGTGAGGGGTGCCTTTTCTATACCCAGAGAAAATGTTCATCCTCATCTCCAAGACGTCAAGAGGAATTAGACTGAAAAGGCTTTGCTATTTCCCCTAATTTACCGCATTAAACTCATACCCCTTTTTGTCCTATCATATTTTCCATGCCTTTCTACTCTTCTTCCAACCAAACAGAAACACTCTCAGGTTTAACCACTTCTTCAGGTCTTCATTTTCTAATGAAGTTTCCAGTGTCACGTGAAACTTACCATAAACGGATTTGTATGTTTTTCTCTTGTCAATCTGTCTTTTGTTAGAGGGGTCTCTGTCAAGAACTTAGAAGGGTAGAGGAAACAGCTCTTTTTCTTCCCTACTTCAGTAACCAGGTAAGAGGCTGTCAAGGTAGCCAAAAAAGAGGAAGTTTCTAGATGGTGAGAAGGGTCACACTGTGTTGAGTAGTGATTAGCAAGGAGAGAAGAGTTAGTAGCAGGGGAGTAGTACTACTCTCAGAAGTCACCTCTCTCATCTCTGAAGTCTCCTCACATTTGCTACTTAGGCAGTGAATTGTTCCCATAGTATTTTTTTTTTCTTCTCCTTATCTGAGATGCTCATTGAAGACCACATTTATAAGGTACAACTTGATCAATATATGTGGATGGCTTGGTGCATTATATTTGGAAAGTTTTTAATTATTATTGAGTAATAAGTAAGCTTTGTTGAAGCCTTGTCTTTCTTTTTTTTTTTAGTGTTTGTAATATACTTTGATTTGATTGGATTTTTTACTGAAGTATAGTTAATTAACAATGTTGTGCTAGTTTCAGGTATACAGGAGAGTGATTCATATTCATATATACATATATTAAGATTAAGTTTTATATATATTATATAATATATATATATTCTTTTTCAGATTCTTTTCCATTATAGGTTATTACAAGATATTGAGTATAGTTCCCTGTGCTATACAGTAGTTGCTTTTCCATGTTCTTATTAGGTTTCATCTTCCTGCGTTTTACTTTTTAAGATGCATTTTTTTTTAAATGGGAAACTTTTTTCTGATTATGTTAGTCTATGGACTATCATCGTTCTCTAAATTCAGAAATATATATTAGTAAATGTTCCCTTCCTCATCCCTACATTCATGGGCAATCTCCTGCTAATTATTAGCATGGTGAAGTAAATTAAGGAAGCTATTATTTGGTGTATATGTTAATAGAGTGATAATTGGATACCAGTGGGTAAGAATTAAGTAGGAAATGTCAAGGTGAGTTCAGAGACATTTCATTAAAGAAAAAAAATAGGAAAATGCTGAGGAGCTTACAATCAATTGCTTATTTTACACCAAATGGCTTTTTAAAATTATGGTCACAAAAAGTGGATAAGCAGTAAAATCTACATTTGAGCTGATACAAATTGTCAGACGAGAAATAAATATCGACATGTTTCACATTTGAGGAAGCTTAGATAAATGTTTGATTTTTGAACATTCATTTCAAACAACAAAATTGAAATAACCTAAAATTTTCATGAAAGCTGTGCTGACATTCTAAATCAGTTATGCCATCATTTTGAAAATGGTCAAGATGGGAAGGGGAGGTAGGAAGATGTGATTCCACGTAAAATTCATCCGAAATATTTTTCTAAGAGGATTTGAACAACACACTTAGGATTTCAGGGATGCCCATTCTGTGTATAACGTATCTATCTGCAAACGTGTTACGGCAAGCATCACTTGGCTGACACACCTGCCTACTGTCCTACCTACAGTGAGCTGTCTGAGATGTCGTGGGAGTTGCCTCTAACCAGGACCTGATACCCAATGCCCTGACAACGCTGCCTTTTCAAAGCTTGAACTGCGGCTCTTCACTTGGCTCCGCAGGCCCAGGGCAACTTGAACACCTGGCAAGACAGTAAGTTGGCAGATTCCTGCCTCTGAAAGATTTGCAATTTTCCAGTGAGAGTTGCATTTCTCAATTTTACTTTTCTGTTTAGGGATTAGTTTGCTTATTTGTTCACTTATTCATTTACACATTTACATTTATCGACCAATATTTGTACAATTACGTTTTGTTTCCTCACTTGAATAAATAATTTTTTTCTCCGTGATGACTAAGGAACAAGCTGGTAAATGGTTGTTTGCTCTACAGTCATTTTGCCACAAGGTGGTGGTATAACTCTTTGAAGTTAAAAAAAAAAAACTTGCAAAAAGTGTAATTTCAAGATTTATAAAAACAAATATAACTCATGAGAACGGCTTATTTTTGTTTCATAGTTTAATTTCTCTACAGCTTTAATAACTGTAGAAATTAGATTTCTATTGCAAATGAGTTTTTCTTAAATGATATATAAATTATAAGAATTGAAATCACTCTGATAATGATGATGATATGCAGTTATAACAGCTAACATTATCTAAGGCCTTATTTTGTGCCAGGCACCGTGCGAGGTGTTTTACGTACAGTGAGTCAGTGCTCGCTGTCCTATCATTACTTAAATACAATCACTGCTACCCTCTTTGCAGATAAGAAAACCAACACTTATATTAACAAGGATTCTTATTTATCTGGTCTTTTAATACTGTGTCTTATGTTAGGTTTTATAGTTGAATTAGAGCTATGTTTCCTGAGTTAGCAGGACAGTAATCTCCAGGGGGTACATTTTTCCATAAATAATTTTTGCAGAGTCCTAACCTGAAGATTCTAATTCTGAAGGTCTGGAACTGGGACCTAGTAAACTGTACTTTGAACAAATGTCCCTTATGATTCTTACTGTTAAACAAGTTTAAAAACCATTGATTGATAGTTGTCTTTGAGTTTAACTGCTCTGCTTAAAAGATGCTTAAAATCACCTATTTCCAGCACTGCAGCCTTTACCTCAAGATTTTAAAATCAAGATTATAAAATTACAATAATGTTTCATTCAGGCTCTTCAATACTACTTTCACCCTGATTTTGAGGATTTGGGCAAGTGATGTATTATAAAGAGGAGAATGCTTTTGTATTTTATTGTAAAAAAAAGTGATATGTAAAGAAAGTATTTTGTGCTCTGTTACAGAAGTATTCCAGTGAAATTCATACTACACAATGTAATAAAAACAGATATAAAATGCTATATCAGTTTAAAAGTACTGAAAATTCTAATTTGTATTTTAGGGATACATATAAACTATTAACAATTCAAATATTATATGGCAATATTGAGTTAGTAAAATCTCTTATAACATAACTGATCCCAACCTTTTTAAAAGCATGTAATATTTCACCTCACCAGCTTTACACTGCTGAAGTTTAAAAATGAACAAAGTACTGAAATCCAGTGACAACAGCTAGCAGAACATTTTCCTTTAAATCTAAAGTATTTATAGTGCTCTGTGTATTTAGATCTCTCTTCTCCTAGATATTAGGTATCCGTATTAGGTATCAGTATTTTCATTTTTGCATTTTTTCAGAACAATTTAATTGTTTGCTCTACAGTCATTTTACCACAAGGTGGTGGTATAACCTTCTGTCTTAGATTCCTTGACACTCCCAAAACCTTCTAACTGGATTAAAATTGCTTCGAGAAAAATATCCCATTACCTTTGTAAATATTTTAACAAACTTTAAGACATTTATTTAATTATTATGTGTTGCCAATGCACCTATAATTTATACCAATTTGACAAGTGGTATTTTCTTAAAATGATAAAGAAAATCTAATATTTTAAAACTCCTGTGTGCTATACCAAGAGATGACACTAATCACCAGAAAAACTTAAGCTAATTCTGGAACTAGCCAACATTAATGGAGATACTAAAATGGGAGTAGTAGTATGAGGTCTCTGAATGTTTTTCATTGCCTTGAACTTTACTTTTAGAACTTGGTAGTTTATCTACTTAATGTTTATTCTAAAACTGGATTTTTCAAAATTAATTTTTTCATTTTTTTTTGTATTACTGGTAGCAGCCATAATCCTAAGTGCCCTGTACTGAAACATTTTTTTAATAAATTTATTTATTTTATTTATTTATTTTTGGCTGTGTTGGGTCTTCGTTGCTGTGTGCGGGCTTTCTCTAGTTGTGGCGAGTGGGGGCTACTCTTCCTTGCGGTGCGCGGGCTTCTCATTGCAGTGGCTTCTCTTGTTGCGGAGCACGGGCTCTAGGCGCATGGGCTTCAGTAGTTGTGGCACTTGGGCTCAGTAGCTGTGGCTCGCGGGCTCTAGAGTGCAGGCTCAGTAGCTGTGGCGCACGGGCCTAGCTGCTCCGTGGCATGTGGGATCCTCCCGGACCAGGGCTCGAACCCGTGTCCCCTGCATTGGCAGGCGGACTCCCAACCACTGCACCACCAGGGAAGCCCTGAAACATTTATATAAGTTACTGTGGTAGATATTTGAGTGTACCTTTCAGATGTGGTCTGCAGACAGCCTCTAGCTATCAGCTCCTTCTGTCTCAGCTGCAGAGAACCACCTATGTGGAGGTTAGGCCATTCCCAGGGCAGCCCACTTCTACTGACTGAGCAAAGTGGCAGTATAAAGACCTGGCCATTTGGGCTCTATGCAGAATTTTTTTTTATTGAGATATAAATGACATATAACATTGTTTTAGTTTTAGTGATACAATATAATTATCTGATACGTTTATATTGCGAAATGATTACCATGAGTTTAGTTAACATCCATTACAGCACATAATAACATTTTTTTTTCCTTGTGACGAGAACTTTTAAGATCTACTCTCTTAGCAGCTTTTAAATATACAACACTGTATTGTTAACTGTAGTCACCATGCTGTATATTACATTCCCAGGACTTATCTTACAACTGGAAGTTTGTACCTTTGCATCACCTTGACTCATTTCTCACAGTTTCCCACACACTCCCCTACCCCACACAGAAACCTGCTTCTGGTAATCACAAATCTGTTCTCTGTATCCATGAGTTTGTTTTTTTTTAATTTTAACTTATTTTTTAAGATTCCACATATAAGTGATATTTTAAGTATTTGTCTTTCTCTGACTGTCTTATTTCACTTATCCTCCATATCCATCTATGTTGCCACAGATGGCAGGATTTCCTTCATTTTTATGGCTGAATAATATCTCATTGTGTATATACACTATATTTTCTTTATCCATTCATTCATCCATGGACACTTAGTTTGTTTCCATGTCTTGGCTATTGGAAATAATGCTGCAATCTATATGGGGATGCAGGTATCTTTTGGGTACAGTGATTCTGTTTCTGTTAGATAAGTATCCAGAAATGGAACTGCTAGACCATATGGCAGTTCTAATTTTTATTTTTTGAGGAGCCTCCATACTGTTTTCCACAGTGGCTGCACCAATTTACATTCCCACCAACAGTGTACAAGGTTTCCCTTTTCTCTACATCCTTGCCAACACTTGTTATTTCTTGTCTTTTTGATAATAGCCATTCTAACATGCATGAAGCGATACCTAATTATGGTTTTGATTTGCATTTCCCTGATGATTAGTGATGTTGAGCATCTTTTCATGTGCCTGTTGGCTTTCCGTATGTCTTCTTTGGAAAAATCTCTCTTCAGATATTCTGCCCATTTTTAAACTAGATTGTTTCTTGCTTCTTTTTTCTGCTGAGTTATATGAGTTTAAATACTTTTTAGATATTTACCCCTTATTGGATACATAATTTGCAAATATTTTCTCCCATTCCATAGGTTGCCTTTTCATTTTGTTGATGGTTTCCTTTGCTGTGCAGAAGTCTTTTAGTTTAATATAGTCCTACTTGTTTATTTTTGCTTTTTTGCCTTTCTGTTTAGTGTCAAATCCAAAAAGTCATTGCCACAACTGATGTCAAAGAGCTTACCTCCTATGTTTTCTTCTAGGAGTTTTAAGGTTTCAGGTCTTCTGTTCAAGTCTTTAATCTATTTTGGGTTAATTTTTATGTATAGTGTAAGATAGGGCTTCATTCTCTTGCATGTGGCTGTCTAGTTTTACCAACACAATTTATTGAAGAGATTATCCATTCTCCATTGTATATTCTTGTCTCCTTTGTTATAAATTAACTGATCATACATAGGAGAGTTTATTTTTGGGCTTTTGATTCTGTTCCATTGACCTATGTTTCCATTTTTGTGCCAGTACCATACTGTTTCAATTACTGTAGCTTTGTAATACGGTTTGAAAACAAGAAGCATGTTGCCTCCAGCTTTGTTCTTCTTTCTTAAGATTGCTTTGGATATTCCAAGTCTTTTGTGGTTTTATATAAATTTTAGGATTATTTATTCTAGTTCTGTGAAAAATGCCATTGGTATTTTGATAGGAATTGCATTGAATCTGTAGATTGATTTGGATAGTATGGACATTTTAATACTAATTCTTCCAATTCATGAACCTGGAATATTTTTCCATTTGCTTGTGTCTTCTATTTCTTTCATCAGTGTTTTATATGTTTCAGTGTACAGATCTTTCACCTCATTGGTTAAGTTTATTCCTAGCTATTTTATTCATTTTGATGTAATCGTCAATGGATTATTTTCTTAATTTCTCTTCATAATAACTTGTTATTAGCGTATAAAAATGCAACTGATTTTTATGTATTGATTTGGTATCCTGCAACTTACTGAATTCATTGATTAGTTCTAACTTTTTCTGGTGGACTCTTTAAGGTTTTCTATATATACTGTCATGTCATCTGCAAATAGAACCAGTTTTACTTCTTCTTTCCTTCCTTCCAAGCCTATACTGAATAAATGTGACAAGAGTGGGCATCCTTGTCTTATTCCTGATCTTAGAGAAAAAACTTTATGTTTTTCGCTGTTGAATATGATATTAGCTTCAGGCTTGTCACATATGGCCTTTATTACATTAACGTATGTTCCCTCTATACCCACCTGTTTGAGAGTTTTTTCATAAATAAATGTTGAATTTTGTCAAATACTTTTTCTGCATCTATTAAAATGATCATATGATTCTTACCCTTTATTTTGTTAATGTGGTTTATAACATTGATTTGCAGATAGTGAACTATACTTGAATCCCTGGAATAAATCCCACTTGATCATGGTGTATGGTCTTTTTAATGTATTGTTGACTTAGTTTGCTAATATTTTGTTCAGAATTTTTGCATCTATCTTCATCAGGGATATTGGCATGTAAATTTCTTTCCTTGTAGTGTCCTTTTCTGGCTTTGGTATCAGGGTAATGGTGGAATCATAGAATGAGCTTGGAAGTGTTACCTCCTGTTGTCTTTTTGGGAAGAGTTTGAGAAAGATTGGTATTAATTTTTATTTAAGTGTTTGGTAGAATTCACCAGTGAAGCCACCTGGGTAAGGACTTCTGTTTGTTGGTAGGTTTGATTTTTTTTTTTTTAAGTTGTGGCTGACTTGGTTTTTTCCCTACATGTTTTTTTTAAATTTATTTATTTTTTATTTTTGGCTGAGTTGGATCTTCGTTTCTGCCTGTGGGCTTTCTCCAGTTGCAGTTAGCGGGGGCTACTCTCTGTTGTGGTACACAGGCTTCTCACTACAGTGGCTTCTCTTGTTGTGGAGCACGGGCTCTAGGTGTGCGGGCTTCAGTAGTTGTGGTGCATGGGCTCAGTAGTTATGGCTCATGGGCGCCAGAGTGTAGGCTCATTAGTTGCGGTGCACAGGCTTAGTTGCTCTGCAGCATATGGGATCATCCCGAACCAGGGATTGAACTTGTGTCTCCTGCATTGGCAGGCGGATTCTTAACCACAGTGCCAACAGGCAAGCCCACATGTAAATTATTACAGAGCGTTCAGTAGACCTCCCTTGGTATATGGTCGGTCTTTTTGATATATGTGTTTAATATGTATTTGTATATGTATGGTAACCCTAATCTTAATGTATCCATTCCTCCCACCTTTCCTTTTAGAAAACCATAGTTTGTTTTCTAAGTCTGTGAGAGTCTTTCTCTGTGGAAATATGTTCATATGTGTCAGTTGTTAGGTAACACCTAGGAGTGATATCACAGGTTATTTGTCGTCTGCTTTCCGACTTACATCATGTTCTGTGATTATCTCTAGGCTCATCTATGGTGCTGCAAAGAGCAGTGTTTCATCCTTTTCCATGGCGAATATTCCATTGTGTATATGGAGCACTTCTTCTTTGTGCATTCATCTGTTGAAGGACATTTTGGTTACTTCCAAGTCTTGGCTATGCTAAATATTGATGCAGTGCAGGATTGCCAGCCTTTGTCTTTTGGATTCTGGTCTTCTCAGGGGTTAGGCCCAGCAGTGGGCCTACTAGATCATATGGTAGTTCAATTTTTACCTTTCAATGCACCTCCATTCTGTTCTCACTACTGGTTGTTACCAGTTTACATCCCACCAGCAACTAGAGGGTACACAGATCTCTAAAACCCCTTCAGCATTTATTGTTTGTAGACTTTTTACTGATGGCATTTTGAGTGTTGGGTGGTGATACCTTTTTGTAGTTTGGACTTGCATGAGTCTCATAATTCCGATATTGAACTTTTATCTATGTCCGTTTTCTTTTTTTTTCTTTTTAAGTAAAACAGAGAAACTTACCTCTTCAAATTGTTTCCTTGAAAAATGTGCCATGTTCTGAATTCCTGTGGCCATTACCTGCACCAGGATATTTTTTGAGGGCACATGTCATTTATAGCCCAGTAGTAATTGTGAATATTACATGACCATTAGCTCTGGGTTTAAAGCTGCTGTTGCAGGAAACGGCCACAAGGAGGCAGCATTTCTATATTCCCATCTCTGATTACTAGGGCAACACAGCCTTCCTGGAAGTCCTGTTTGTAGGTTGTAAAGTAGAGTGGAATGTGCCAGGACAAACCCCCCAAAACTATGTCTACTTATTTGCTGTTGGTATTCTTAGTTCAATTTTCATTTTTCTCAGAGCAAATTTGATTGCAATGTTATGTTTGTTCTAGGTGTACAGAATCTGTTTCATTGATACATATACCTTTTCATGTTTGGATCCTGTTCCGTATAGGTTATTACAGAATGTTGTGTAGACCTCTCTTGGTATTCGGTATGTCTTTGATGATTATATATTTTATAAGTATTAGCATATGTCTGTTAAAGCCAATAACCTCCGTTATACATTCCTCACACCTTTCCATTTGCTTAAACACAAGCTTGTTTTCTAAACACATGAGTGTCCTTCTCTGTGGAAATAGGTTCATTCCTATCAATTTTTAGATAACACCTATACGTGATATCATAGGATATGTGTCTCTCGCTTTCTGACTTACTTCAAGTTGTGTGATTATTTGTAGCCTCATCTATGGTGCTGCAAATGGCACTGTTTCATTCTTTTCTGTTTCTAATATTGCATTGTGTACATGGACCACTTTTTCGTCCATTCATCTGATGATGGACATTTTTGTTGCTTCCATGTCTTGGCTATTGTAAATACTGCTGCAATACACGATTTTCCATCCTGTGTCTTTTTGATTCTGGCTTTCACAGGTGACAGGCCCAATAGTGGGCTTTCTGGATCATATAGTGAGTCAATTTTTACCTTTAAACGCACTGCCAATGTGTTCGTATTATTGGCTGTTACCAGTTTACATCCCACTTAGACCGAGAGGTTACTCTATTCTCCACAACTTCCTCAACATCTATTGTTTGTTGACTTTTTGCTGATGGTCATTCTGACTGGTGTGAGGTGATACCTTTGTGTAGATTGGATTTGCATACATCTGATAATTCCTGATGTTTTGTGTTTATCAATGTCCTTTTCATTTTTTTTAAGATTGAGCTAAACTTACAACTTCAAATTGCCTTCTTGAAAAAATTGCAGCGATTGGATTTTTTGGCCATTCCCTACACCAGGACATCTTTTGAGGGCATGAGTCATTTACAGCCCTGCAGTCCTTGTGAATATTAGTGACCATTAGCAGTAGATTTAAAGCTGCTGTTTGAGGAAATGGCCTTAGGTTGGCGGCATTTCTACGCTGCCAACTCTGTTTGCTAGGGAAACAGAACCTTGCTGCAAGCTGTACTTTTAGGTTGCAGATTAGAGTGGAATGTGCCAGGACAAACCCCCATAAGTTTTGGCCTCCTTAATTCTTGTTTGTGTCTTTAAGCTGTAGTTTTTATCAGAGGGAATTGGATTGAAAAATGTCTTTTGTTCTAGGTATAGAGAATCTTGTTCATTTACACATATACATATATCTATTGATCTTTGGGTCCTTTTCCATGTAGCTTATTACAGAGTGTTGAGTAGGCCACTCTTGGTATTCCATAGGTCTTTGTGGATGATATATTTTATATGTATTAGTATATGTTTGTTAACCCCAATATCCTGATTTATCCATTCCTCACACCTTTTCTTTGGCTTAAACATAAGTTTGTCTTCTCAATCTGAGATTGTCTTTCTCTGTGAAATATGTTCATTTTTATGAATTTTCAGATAACATAAGTGATATCCTAGGACATTTGTCTTTCACATTCTGAAGTACTTCACGTTGTGTGATTATCTCTAAGCTCATCTGTGGTGCTGCCTATGCCATTAATTTATTTCTTTTCGTGACTAATGTTCCATTCTGTCCATATACCAATTCTTCTTTGTCCATTCATTTGTTTATAGACCATTTCTTTGCTTCCATGTCTTGGCTATTTCAATATTGCTGCAGTGCACATTTTCCTGCCTCTGTCTTTCCGATTCTGGTGGTCTTAGGTTATAGGCCCAAAAGTTGCCCTGCCGCGTCATATGGTAGCTCAGTTTTTACCCTTTAAAGCATCTCCATTCAGTTTTCGTTAGTGCTGTTACCACTTAACATCGCACCAGCAGCTAGAAGGTTCACAGTTCTCTAAAACGCCTTCAGCATTTGTAGTTTGTAGACTTTTTGCTGATGGTCATTGGACTGGTGTGAGCTGAAACCTTTTTGGAGGTTGGATTTGAACGTGGCTACTAATTTCTTATAACGAGCTTTAGGCATGTCCTGTTTTTCTTTTCCTTTTTTTTTCTTTAAAGAATGAATACAACTTCCCTCTTCATATTGACTTCTTGAAAAATTTGTCATGTGTTGAATTTTCTTGCCTATTCCCTACCCCAGGGAATTTTTTGACGGCAGGTGTCCTTTAAAACCCTGCAGTCCTTGTGACTCTTAAGCAACCATTAGCACTGGGTTTATAGCTGCTATTGTGGGAAACAGCCCCAAGGCACCAGCATTATTACATACTCAACTCTTGTTACTAGGGCAACAGAGTCTTCCTGGAGGTAGTGTTCCGATGTTGTAAATTAGAGTGGAATGTGCTTGGACAAGCCCCCAGAAGTTTATGTCTCCTTACTTATGTTTGCTTTTTAAATTTAATTTTTATTTCTTATCAGAGTAGATATGATTAGAGTGATGTGATTGTCTGGCTGTACAGAATCTGCTCAATGATTGATACATATGCCTGTTCATCTTCGGATCCTGTTACCATGTATGTTATTACAGAATGTTGAGTAGACCTCCCTTGGTATTTGGCAGGTGTTCTGTCATTATATATTTTATATGTATTGGTGATTATATAATTCATATAGTTTATATGTTATATGCTTATATACATTTAACTACAGTAGTATATATATGTTAGCCCCAGAATCCTAATTTATCCATCCTCCCTCCTTTCATTTTGGTCAACCATTAGTTTGTTTCATAAGTCTGTGAGTGTCTTTTTCTGTGGAAATATGTTCATTGGTAGCAATCTTAGGATAACATGTAAAAATGATACCATAGGATATTTGTCATTCCCTTTTGACTTACTTAACCTAATATGATTATTTCTAGGCTCATCTGCAGTCCTGAAAATGGCATTGTTCATTTTTTCCCCGAGGCTACTCTTCCATTACGTACGTATACCACTTCTTCTTTGTCCATTTATCTGTTGGTGGACATTTTGTTTGCTTGCATGTCTTGGCTATTGTCAATATTGCTGCAGTGCATGTTTGCCTGTCTGTGCCTTTCCGATTCTGGTCTTCTTAGGGTATAGGCCCATTAGGGGATCGTCCGCATCCTATGGTAGCTCAGTTTTTACCTTTTCAATGCAGCTCCATTCTGTTCTCATGATTAGCTGTTACCAGTTTACATCCAACCAACCGCATAGTGGGTATGCCGTTCTCCACTAACCCATCAGCATTCATTGTTTGTAGACGTTTTACGGATGGCATTTTGAATATTGGATGGCGAAATATTTTTGTAGTTTGGATTTGCATCCAACCAGTAATTACTGATATTGAGCTTTTATCGATGTTCTTCTTTTTTTTAAATAGCAGAGTGAGTAACAGTTACGTCTTCAAACAGTTTTCTTGAAAAGTTTTCCATGTTGTGAACTTTTTTGGCCATTCCCTACCCCAGGACATGTTTTGAAGGCATGAGTCATTTACAGCCTTGCAGTCCTTGTGAATATTAGTGACTATTAGCAGTAGATTTAAAGCTGCTGTTTGAGGAGACGGCCTTAGGGTGGCAGCATTTCTACGTTGGCAACTCTGCTTGCTTGGGAAATATAACCTTGCTGCAAGTTGTGCGTTTAGGTTGCAGATTAGAGTGGAATGTGCCAGGACAAACACCCATAAGTTTTGCCTCCTTAATTTTTGCTTGTGTCTTTAAGTTGTAGTTTTAATCAGAGAAATTTGCATTGAAAAATGTCTTTTGTTCTAGGTGTACAGAATCTCGTTCATTTACACTTATACATATATCTATTGATCTTTGGGTCCTTTTCCAAGTAGGTTATTACAGAATGTTGAGTAGCCCACACTTGGTATTCCATAGGTCTTTGGGGATGATATATTTTATATTTATTAGTATATGTTTGTTAACCCCAATATCCTAATTTATCCATTCCTCACACCTTTTCTTTGGCTTAACAATTAGTTTGTCTTCTCAAGGTGAGATTGTCTTCCTCTGTGTAAATTCGTTCATTTTTATGAATTTTCAGATAACATAAGTGATAATCTAGGACATTTGTCTTTCACATTCTGACTTACTTCACGTTGTGTGATTATCTCTAGGCTCATCTGTGGTGCTGCCTATGCCATTCTTTTATTTCTTTTCGTGACTAATATTCCATTCTGTCCATATACAACTTCTTCATTGTCTATTGGTCTGTTTATGGACTTTTTTTGCTTCTATGTCTTGGCTATTTCAGTATTGCTGCAGTGCACATTTGCCTGCCTCAGTCTTTTCGATTCTGGTGGTCTAAGGTTATAGGCCCAAAAGGTGCCCTGCCGCATCATATGGTAGCTCAATTTTTACCTTTTAAAGCAGCTCCATTCAGTTTTCTTTAGTGCTGTTACCACTTTACATCCCACCAGCAGCTAGAATGTACACAGTTCTCTAAAACCTCTTCAGCATTTATAGTTTGTAGACTTTTTGCTGATGGTCATTGGACTGGTGTGACCTGATACCTTTTTGGAGGTTTGATTTGCATGTGGCTAATAATTCCTTATACTGAGGTTTAGGCATGTCCTGTTTTTTCTTTTCCTTTTTTTTAAAGAGTGAGTACAACTTCCCTCTTCCTATTGACCTTTTGAAAAATTTGTCATGTGTTGATTTTTCTTGCCTATTCCCTACCCCAGGGCATTATTTGAAGGCACGTGTACTTTACAGCCCTTCAGTCCTTGTGACTCTTAAGCAACCATTAGCACTGGGTTTAAAGCTGCTGTTGTGGGAAACAGCCTGAAGACGGCAGCATTATTACATTCTCAACTCTTGTTATTAGGGCAACAGAGTCTTCCTGGAGCTAGTGTTCCGAGGTTGAAAATTAGAGTGGAATGTGCTGGGACAAACCCTCAGAAGTTTATGTCTCCTTACTTATGTTTGTTTTTTAAATTTAATTTATATTTCTTATCGGACTAGATTTGATTAGAGTGTTGTGATTGTCTGGCTGTACAGAATCTGCTCAATGATTTATACATATGTCTGTTCATCTTCGGATACTGTTACCATGTATGTTATTACAAAATGTTGAGTATACCTCATTTGATATTTGGTAGGTGTTTTGTCATTATATATTTTATATGTATTGGTGATTATATAATTCATATAGTTTATATGTTATATGTTAATATACATTTAACATACATTAGTATATGTATGTTAGCCCCATAATACTAATTTATCCATCCTCCCACCTTTTATTTTGGTCAGCCATTAGTTTGTTTTATAAGTCTGTGAGTGTCTTTTTCTGTGGAAATATGTTCATTGGTAGCAATCTTAGGATAACATGTATAAATGACACCATAGGACATTTGTCATTCCCTTTTGACTTACTTAACCTAATATGATTATTTCTAGGCCCGACTGTAGTCTTGAAAACGGCATTGCTCATTTTTTTCCAGAGGCTACTATTCCCTTCGGTATATATCCCACTTCTTCTTTGTCCATTTATCTGTTGATGGACATTTTGTTTGCTTGCATGTCTTGGCGATTGTAGATATTGCTGCAGTGCATGTCTGCCTGTCTATGCCTTTACGATTCTGGTCTTCTTAGGGTATAGGCCCATTAGGGGATCGGCCGCATCATATGGTAGCTCAGTGTTTACCTTTTAAATGCAGCTCCATTCTGTTCTCAAGATTAGCTTTTACAGTTTACATCCAACCAACCGCATAGTGGGTATGCCTTTCTCCACTAACCCGTCAGCATTCATTGTGTGTAGAATTTTTAAGGATGGCATTTTGAATATTGGGTGGCGAAATCTTTATGTAGTTTGGATTTGCATCCAACCAGTAATTCCTGATATTGAGCTTTTATTCATGTTCTTCTCTTTTTCAAATAACAGAGTGGGTGACACTTACCTCTTCAAACAGTTTTCTTGAAAAGTTTTCCATGTTGTGAACTCTTTTGGCCATTCCTTACCCCAGGACATGTTTTGAGGGTACGACTCATTTATAGCCCTGCAGTCCTTGTGAATATTAGTGCCCATTAGCAGTAGATTTAAAGCTGCTGTTTGAGGAAACGGCCTTAGTGTTGCAGCATTTCTACGTTGGCAACTCTGCTTGCTCGGGAAACAGAACCTTGCTGCAAGTTGTGCTTCTAGGTTGCAGATTAGAGTGGAATGTGCCAGGACAAAGTCCCATAACTTTTCGCCTCCTTAATTCTTGTTTGTGTCTTTAAGTTGTAGTTTTTATCAGAGCAAGTCGGATTGAAAAATGTCTTTTGTTCTAGGTGTACAGAATCTTGTTCATTTACACATATACATATATCTATTGATCTTTGGGTCATTTTCCATGTAGGTTATTACAGAGTGTTGTGTAGGCCACTCTTGGTATTCCATAGGTATTTTGGGATGATATATTTTCTATGTATTAGTAAATGTTTGTTAACCCCAATATCCTATATTTATCCATTCCTCACACCTTTTCTTTGGCTTAACCATAAGTTTGTCTTCTCAACCTGAGATTGTCTTTCTCCTTGGAAATACGTTCATTTATATGAATTTTCAGATAACATAAGTGATATCCTAGGACATATGTCTTTCGCTTTCTGACTTACTTCACGTTGTGTGATTACCTCTAGGCTCATCTGTGGTGCTGCCTATGCCTTTCTTTTATTTCTTTTCGTGACCAATATTCCATTCTATCATTATACAACTTCTTCTTTGTCCATTGGTATGTTGTGGACCTTTTTTTGCTTCTATGTCTTGGCTATTACAGTATTGCTGCAGTGCACCTTTGCCTGCCTCTGTCTTTCCGATTCTGGTGGTCTTAGGTTATAGGCCCAAAAGGTGTCCTGCCACATCATATGGTAGCTCAGTTTTTACCTTTTAAAGCAGCTCGAATCAGTTTTCGTTAGTTCTTTTACCACTTTACATCCCACCAGCAGCTAGAATGTACACAGTTCTCTAACACCCCTTCAGAATTTATACTTTGTAGACTTTTTGCTGATGGTCATTTGACTGGTGTGAGTGGAAAACTTTTTGGAGGTTGGATTTGCATGAGACTATTAATTCCTTATACTGAGCTTTAGGAATGTCCTGTTCTTTTTTCCTTTTTTTTTTAAAGAGTGAGTACAACTTCCATCTTCCTATTGACTTCTTGAAAAATTTGTCATGCGTTGAATTTTCTTGCCTATTCCCTACCCCAGAGGATTTTTGAGGGCAGGTTCCTTTACAGCCCTGCAGTCCTTGTGACTCTGAAGCAACCATTAGCACGGGGTTAAAAGGTGTTGCTGTGGGAAACAGCCACAAGGTGGCAGCATTATTACGTTCTCAACTCTTGTTACTAGGGCAACAGAGTCTTCCTGGACGTAGTGTTCCGAGGTTGTAAATTAGAGTGGAATGTGCTTGGACAAGCCCCCAGATGTTTATATCTCCTTACGTATGTTTGTTTTTTTAAATTTAATGTATATTTGTTATCAGAGTAGATTTGATTAGAGTGTTGAAATTGTCTGGCTGTACAGAATCTGCCCAATGATTCATACATATGTCTGTTCATCTTCGGATCCTGTTGCCATGTATGTTATAACAGAATGTTGAGTAGACCTCCCTTGGTATTTGGCAGGTGTTTTGTCATTATATATTTTATATGTATTGGTGATTATATAATTCATATAGTTTATATGTTTTGTATTTATATACATTTAACTAGAGTAGTATATATATGTTAGCCCCAGAATCCTAATTTATCCATCCTCCCACCTTTCATTTTGGTCAACAATTAGTTTGTTTTATAAGTCTGTGAGTGTCTTTTTCTGTGGAAATATGTTCATTGGTAGCAATCTTAGGATAACATGTATAAATGACACCATAGTACATTTGTCATTCCCTTTTGACTTACTTAACCTAATATGATTATTTCTAGGCTCTTCTGCAGTCCTGAAAACGATACTGTTCATTTTTTCCCGAGGCAACTATTCCATTCGGTACGTATACCGCTTCTTCTTTGTCCATTTATCTGTTGATGGACATTTTGTTTGCTTGCATGTCTTGGCTATTGTCAATATTGCTGCAGTGCATGTGTGCCTGTGTGTGCTTTTCCTATTCTGATGTTCTTAGGGTATTAGCCCATTAGGGGATCGTCCACATCCTATGGTAGCTCACTTTTTACCTTTTAAATGCAGCTCCATTCTGTTCTCATGATTAGCTGTTACCAGTTTACATCCAACCGACAGCATAGTGGGTATGCCTTTATCCACTAACCCATCAGCATTCATTGTTTGTAGACGTTTTTCAAATGACATTTTGAATATTGGGTGGCGAAGTCCTTTTGTAATTTGGATTTGCATCCAACCAGTAAATAATTCCTGATATTGAGCTTTTATCCATGTTCTTCTTTTTTTTAAATAACAGAGTGAGTAACACTTACCTCTTCAAACTCTTTTCTTGAAATGTTTTCTGTGTTGTGAACTTTTTTGGCCATTCCCTACGCCAGGACATTTTTTGAGGGCATGAGTCATTTACAGCCCTGAAGTCCTTGTGAATATTAGTGACCATTAGCAGTAGATTGAAAGCTGCTGTTTAAGGAAACGGCCTTAGGGTGGCAGCATTTCTACGTTGCCAACTCTGCTTGCTAGGGAAACAGAATCTTGCTGCAAATTGTGCTTTTAGGTTGCAGATTAGAGTGGAATGTGCCAGGACAAACCCCCATAAGTTTTGTCTCCTTAATTCTTGTTTGGCTCTTTAAGTTGTAGTTTTTATCACAGCAAATTTGATTGAAAAATGTCTTTTGTTCTAGGTGTACAGAATCTTGTTCATTTACACATATACATATATCTATTGATCTTTGGGTCCGTTTCTATGTAGGTTATTACAGAGTGTTGAGTAGACTACTCTTGGTATTCCATAGATCTTTGGGGATGATATATTTTGTATGTATTATTATATGGTTGCTGACCCCAATATCCTAATTTATCCATTCCTCACACCTTTTGTTTGGCTTAACCATAAGTTTGTCTTCTCAATCTGAGATTGTCTTTTTCTGTGGAAATATGTTCATTTTTATACATAATCAGATGACATAAGTGATATCCTAGGACATTTGTCTTTCACATTCTGACTTACTTCACGTTGTGTGATTATCTCTAGGCTCATCTGTGGTGCTGCCTATGCCATTCTTTTATTTTTTTTTTCGTGACTAATATTCCAATCTGTCCATATACCACTTCTTCTTTGTCCAATTATCTGTTTATAAACCTTTGTTTTGCTTCCATGTCTTGGCTATTTCAGTATTGCTGCAGTGCACATTTTCCTGCCTCTGTCTTTCCGATTCTGGTGGTCTTAGATTAGAGGCCCAAAAGTTGCCCTGCCGTATCATATGGTCGCTCAGTGTTTACCTTTTAATGCAGCTCCATTTAGTTTTCGTTAGTGCTGTTACCACTTTACATCCCACCAGCAGCTAGAAAGAACACAGTTCTCTAAAACCCCTTCAGCATTTATAGTTTCTACACTTTTTCTGATGGTCATTGGACTGGTGTGAGCTGAAACCTTTTTGAAGTTTGGATTAGAATGTGGCTACTAATTCCTTATACTGAGATTTAGGCATGTCCTGTTTTTTCTTTTCCTTTTTTTTTTAAAGAGTGAGTACAACTTCTCTCCTCATACTGATTTCTTGAAAAATTTGTTATGTGTTGAATTTTCTTGCCTATTCCCTACCCCAGGGCCTTTCTTGAGGACAGGTGTCATTTACGACCCTGCAGTCCTTGTGACTCTTAAGCAACCATTAGCACTGGGTTTGAACCTGTTGTTGTGGGAAACAGCCACAAGGCAGTAGCAGTATTACATTCTCAACTCTTGTTACTAGGGCAACAGAGTCTTCCTGGAGGTAATGTTCCGAGGTTGTAAATTAGAGTGGAATGTGCTGGGACCAGCCCCCAGAAGGTGATGTCTCCTTACTTATGTTTGTATTTTAAATTTAATTTATATTTCTTATCAGAGTAAATTTGTTTAGAGTGTTCTGATTGTCTGGCTGTACAGAATCTGCTCAATGATTCATACATATGTCTGTTCATCTTCGGATCCTGTTACCACGTATGTTATTACAGAATATTGAGTAGACCTCCCTTGGTATTTGGTAGGTGTTTTGTCATTATATATTTTATATGTATTGGTGATTATATAACTCTTATAGTTTATATGTTATATATTTATGTACATTTAACATACATTAGTATATGTATGTTAGCCCCATAATCCTAATTTATCCATCCGCCCACCTTTCATTTTGGTTAACCATTAGTTTGTTTTAAATGTCTGTGAGTGTCTTTTTCTTTGGAAATATGTTCATTGGTAGCAATCTTAGGATAACATGTATAAATGACACCAAAGGATATTTGTCATTCCCTTATGACTTACTAAAGCTAATATGATTATTTCTTTTCTCCTCTGCAGTCCTGAAAACGGCACTGTTCATTTTTTTCCCGTGGCAACTATTGCATTCGGTATGTATACCGCTTCTTCGTTGTCCATTTATCTGTTGATAGACATTTTGTTTGCTTGCATGTCTTGGCTATTGTCAATATTGCTGCAGTGTATGTTTGCCTGTCTGTGCCTTTTCTATTCTGGTATTCTTACGGTATCGGCCCATTAGGGGATCGGCCGCATCATATGGTAGCTCAGTTTTTACCTTTTAAATGCAGCTCCATTCTGTTCTCATGATTAGCTGTTACCAGTTTACATCCAACCAACAACATAGTGGGTACGCCATTCTGCACTAACCCGTCAGCATTCAATGTTTGTAGACGTTTTTCGGATGACATTTTGAATATTGGGTGGCAAAGTCCTTTTGTAGTTTGGATTTGCATCCAACCAATAAATAATTCCTGATATTGGGCTTTTATCCATGTTCTTCTTTTTTTAAAATAACAGAGTGGGTAACACTTACCTCTTCAAACTCTTTTCTTGAAAAATTTTCCGTGTTGTGAACTTTTTTGGCCTTTCCCTACGTCAGGACATTTTTGGAGGGCATGAGTCATTTACAGCCCTGCAGTTCTTGCAAATATTAGTGACCATTAGCAGTAGATTGAAGGCTGCTGTTTAAGGAAACGGCCTTAGGGAGGCAGCATTTCTACGTTGCCAACTCTGCTTGCTAGGGAAACAGAATCTTGCTGCAAGTTTTGCTTTTAGGTTGCAGATTAGAGTGGAATGTGCCAGGACAAACACCCATAAGTTTTGCCTCCTTAATTTTTGCTTGTGTCTTTAAGTTGTAGTTTTAATCAGAGCAAATTTGATTGAAAAATGTCTTTTGTTCTAGGTGTACAGAATCTTGTTCATTTACAAATATACATATATCTATTGATCTTTGTGTCCTTTTCCATATAGGTTATTACAGAGTGTTGAGTAGACTACTCTTGGTATTCCATAGGTCTTTGGGGATGATATATTTTGTATGTATTATTATATGGTTGCTTACCCCAATCTCCTAATTTACACATTCTTCACACCTTTTCTTTGGCTTAACCATAAGTTTGTCTTCTCAATCTGAGATTGTCTTTTTCTGTGGAAATATGTTCATTTTTATACATAATCAGATGACATAAGTGATATCCTAGGACATTTGTCTTTCACATTCTGACTTACTTCACGTTGTGTGATTATCTCTAGGCTCATCTGTGGTGCTGCCTATGCCATTCTTTTATTTTTTTTTTTGTGACTAATATTCCAATCTGTCCATATACCACTTCTTCTTTGTCCAATTATCTGTTTATAAACCTTTGTTTTGCTTCCATGTCTTGGCTATTTCAGTATTGCTGCAGTGCACATTTTCCTGCCTCTGTCTTTCCGATTCTGGTGGTCTTAGATTAGAGGCCCAAAAGTTGCCCTGCCGTATCATATGGTCGCTCAGTGTTTACCTTTTAATGCAGCTCCATTTAGTTTTCGTTAGTGCTGTTACCACTTTACATCCCACCAGCAGCTAGAAAGAACACAGTTCTCTAAAACCCCTTCAGCATTTATAGTTTCTACACTTTTTCTGATGGTCATTGGACTGGTGTGAGCTGAAACCTTTTTGAAGTTTGGATTAGAATGTGGCTACTAATTCCTTATACTGAGATTTAGGCATGTCCTGTTTTTTCTTTTCCTTTTTTTTTTAAAGAGTGAGTACAACTTCTCTCCTCATACTGATTTCTTGAAAAATTTGTTATGTGTTGAATTTTCTTGCCTATTCCCTACCCCAGGGCCTTTCTTGAGGACAGGTGTCATTTACGACCCTGCAGTCCTTGTGACTCTTAAGCAACCATTAGCACTGGGTTTGAACCTGTTGTTGTGGGAAACAGCCACAAGGCAGTAGCAGTATTACATTCTCAACTCTTGTTACTAGGGCAACAGAGTCTTCCTGGAGGTAATGTTCCGAGGTTGTAAATTAGAGTGGAATGTGCTGGGACCAGCCCCCAGAAGGTGATGTCTCCTTACTTATGTTTGTATTTTAAATTTAATTTATATTTCTTATCAGAGTAAATTTGTTTAGAGTGTTCTGATTGTCTGGCTGTACAGAATCTGCTCAATGATTCATACATATGTCTGTTCATCTTCGGATCCTGTTACCACGTATGTTATTACAGAATATTGAGTAGACCTCCCTTGGTATTTGGTAGGTGTTTTGTCATTATATATTTTATATGTATTGGTGATTATATAACTCTTATAGTTTATATGTTATATGTTTATGTACATTTAACATACATTAGTATATGTATGTTAGCCCCATAATCCTAATTTATCCATCCGCCCACCTTTCATTTTGGTTAACCATTAGTTTGTTTTAAATGTCTGTGAGTGTCTTTTTCTTTGGAAATATGTTCATTGGTAGCAATCTTAGGATAACATGTATAAATGACACCAAAGGATATTTGTCATTCCCTTATGACTTACTAAAGCTAATATGATTATTTCTTTTCTCCTCTGCAGTCCTGAAAACGGCACTGTTCATTTTTTTCCCGCGGCAACTATTGCATTCGGTACGTATACCGCTTCTTCGTTGTCCATTTATCTGTTGATAGACATTTTGTTTGCTTGCATGTCTTGGCTATTGTCAATATTGCTGCAGTGTATGTTTGCCTGTCTGTGCCTTTTCTATTCTGGTATTCTTACGGTATCGGCCCATTAGGGGATCGGCCGCATCATATGGTAGCTCAGTTTTTACCTTTTAAATGCAGCTCCATTCTGTTCTCATGATTAGCTGTTACCAGTTTACATCCAACCAACAACATAGTGGGTACGCCATTCTGCACTAACCCGTCAGCATTCAATGTTTGTAGACGTTTTTCGGATGACATTTTGAATATTGGGTGGCAAAGTCCTTTTGTAGTTTGGATTTGCATCCAACCAATAAATAATTCCTGATATTGAGCTTTTATCCATGTTCTTCTTTTTTTAAAATAACAGAGTGGGTAACACTTACCTCTTCAAACTCTTTTCTTGAAAAATTTTCCGTGTTGTGAACTTTTTTGGCCATTCCCTACGTCAGGACATTTTTGGAGGGCATGAGTCATTTACAGCCCTGCAGTTCTTGCAAATATTAGTGACCATTAGCAGTAGATTGAAGGCTGCTGTTTAAGGAAACGGCCTTAGGGAGGCAGCATTTCTACGTTGCCAACTCTGCTTGCTAGGGAAACAGAATCTTGCTGCAAGTTTTGCTTTTAGGTTGCAGATTAGAGTGGAATGTGCCAGGACAAACACCCATAAGTTTTGCCTCCTTAATTTTTGCTTGTGTCTTTAAGTTGTAGTTTTAATCAGAGAAATTTGCATTGAAAAATGTCTTTTGTTCTAGGTGTACAGAATCTCGTTCATTTACACTTATACATATATCTATTGATCTTTGGGTCCTTTTCCAAGTAGGTTATTACAGAATGTTGAGTAGCCCACACTTGGTATTCCATAGGTCTTTGGGGATGATATATTTTATATTTATTAGTATATGTTTGTTAACCCCAATATCCTAATTTATCCATTCCTCACACCTTTTCTTTGGCTTAACAATTAGTTTGTCTTCTCAAGGTGAGATTGTCTTCCTCTGTGTAAATTCGTTCATTTTTATGAATTTTCAGATAACATAAGTGATAATCTAGGACATTTGTCTTTCACATTCTGACTTACTTCACGTTGTGTGATTATCTCTAGGCTCATCTGTGGTGCTGCCTATGCCATTCTTTTATTTCTTTTCGTGACTAATATTCCATTCTGTCCATATACAACTTCTTCATTGTCTATTGGTCTGTTTATGGACTTTTTTTGCTTCTATGTCTTGGCTATTTCAGTATTGCTGCAGTGCACATTTGCCTGCCTCAGTCTTTTCGATTCTGGTGGTCTAAGGTTATAGGCCCAAAAGGTGCCCTGCCGCATCATATGGTAGCTCAATTTTTACCTTTTAAAGCAGCTCCATTCAGTTTTCTTTAGTGCTGTTACCACTTTACATCCCACCAGCAGCTAGAATGTACACAGTTCTCTAAAACCTCTTCAGCATTTATAGTTTGTAGACTTTTTGCTGATGGTCATTGGACTGGTGTGATCTGATACCTTTTTGGAGGTTTGATTTGCATGTGGCTAATAATTCCTTATACTGAGGTTTAGGCATGTCCTGTTTTTTCTTTTCCTTTTTTTTAAAGAGTGAGTACAACTTCCCTCTTCCTATTGACCTTTTGAAAAATTTGTCATGTGTTGATTTTTCTTGCCTATTCCCTACCCCAGGGCATTATTTGAAGGCACGTGTACTTTACAGCCCTTCAGTCCTTGTGACTCTTAAGCAACCATTAGCACTGGGTTTAAAGCTGCTGTTGTGGGAAACAGCCTGAAGACGGCAGCATTATTACATTCTCAACTCTTGTTATTAGGGCAACAGAGTCTTCCTGGAGCTAGTGTTCCGAGGTTGAAAATTAGAGTGGAATGTGCTGGGACAAACCCTCAGAAGTTTATGTCTCCTTACTTATGTTTGTTTTTTAAATTTAATTTATATTTCTTATCGGACTAGATTTGATTAGAGTGTTGTGATTGTCTGGCTGTACAGAATCTGCTCAATGATTTATACATATGTCTGTTCATCTTCGGATACTGTTACCATGTATGTTATTACAAAATGTTGAGTATACCTCATTTGATATTTGGTAGGTGTTTTGTCATTATATATTTTATATGTATTGGTGATTATATAATTCATATAGTTTATATGTTATATGTTAATATACATTTAACATACATTAGTATATGTATGTTAGCCCCATAATACTAATTTATCCATCCTCCCACCTTTTATTTTGGTCAGCCATTAGTTTGTTTTATAAGTCTGTGAGTGTCTTTTTCTGTGGAAATATGTTCATTGGTAGCAATCTTAGGATAACATGTATAAATGACACCATAGGACATTTGTCATTCCCTTTTGACTTACTTAACCTAATATGATTATTTCTAGGCCCGACTGTAGTCTTGAAAACGGCATTGCTCATTTTTTTCCAGAGGCTACTATTCCCTTCGGTATATATCCCACTTCTTCTTTGTCCATTTATCTGTTGATGGACATTTTGTTTGCTTGCATGTCTTGGCGATTGTAGATATTGCTGCAGTGCATGTCTGCCTGTCTATGCCTTTACGATTCTGGTCTTCTTAGGGTATAGGCCCATTAGGGGATCGGCCGCATCATATGGTAGCTCAGTGTTTACCTTTTAAATGCAGCTCCATTCTGTTCTCAAGATTAGCTTTTACAGTTTACATCCAACCAACCGCATAGTGGGTATGCCTTTCTCCACTAACCCGTCAGCATTCATTGTGTGTAGAATTTTTAAGGATGGCATTTTGAATATTGGGTGGCGAAATCTTTATGTAGTTTGGATTTGCATCCAACCAGTAATTCCTGATATTGAGCTTTTATTCATGTTCTTCTCTTTTTCAAATAACAGAGTGGGTGACACTTACCTCTTCAAACAGTTTTCTTGAAAAGTTTTCCATGTTGTGAACTCTTTTGGCCATTCCTTACCCCAGGACATGTTTTGAGGGTACGACTCATTTATAGCCCTGCAGTCCTTGTGAATATTAGTGCCCATTAGCAGTAGATTTAAAGCTGCTGTTTGAGGAAACGGCCTTAGTGTTGCAGCATTTCTACGTTGGCAACTCTGCTTGCTCGGGAAACAGAACCTTGCTGCAAGTTGTGCTTCTAGGTTGCAGATTAGAGTGGAATGTGCCAGGACAAAGTCCCATAACTTTTCGCCTCCTTAATTCTTGTTTGTGTCTTTAAGTTGTAGTTTTTATCAGAGCAAGTCGGATTGAAAAATGTCTTTTGTTCTAGGTGTACAGAATCTTGTTCATTTACACATATACATATATCTATTGATCTTTGGGTCATTTTCCATGTAGGTTATTACAGAGTGTTGTGTAGGCCACTCTTGGTATTCCATAGGTATTTTGGGATGATATATTTTCTATGTATTAGTAAATGTTTGTTAACCCCAATATCCTATATTTATCCATTCCTCACACCTTTTCTTTGGCTTAACCATAAGTTTGTCTTCTCAACCTGAGATTGTCTTTCTCCTTGGAAATACGTTCATTTATATGAATTTTCAGATAACATAAGTGATATCCTAGGACATATGTCTTTCGCTTTCTGACTTACTTCACGTTGTGTGATTACCTCTAGGCTCATCTGTGGTGCTGCCTATGCCTTTCTTTTATTTCTTTTCGTGACCAATATTCCATTCTATCATTATACAACTTCTTCTTTGTCCATTGGTATGTTGTGGACCTTTTTTTGCTTCTATGTCTTGGCTATTACAGTATTGCTGCAGTGCACCTTTGCCTGCCTCTGTCTTTCCGATTCTGGTGGTCTTAGGTTATAGGCCCAAAAGGTGTCCTGCCACATCATATGGTAGCTCAGTTTTTACCTTTTAAAGCAGCTCGAATCAGTTTTCGTTAGTTCTTTTACCACTTTACATCCCACCAGCAGCTAGAATGTACACAGTTCTCTAACACCCCTTCAGAATTTATACTTTGTAGACTTTTTGCTGATGGTCATTTGACTGGTGTGAGCGGAAAACTTTTTGGAGGTTGGATTTGCATGAGACTATTAATTCCTTATACTGAGCTTTAGGAATGTCCTGTTCTTTTTTCCTTTTTTTTTTTAAAGAGTGAGTACAACTTCCATCTTCCTATTGACTTCTTGAAAAATTTGTCATGCGTTGAATTTTCTTGCCTATTCCCTACCCCAGAGGATTTTTGAGGGCAGGTTCCTTTACAGCCCTGCAGTCCTTGTGACTCTGAAGCAACCATTAGCACGGGGTTAAAAGGTGTTGCTGTGGGAAACAGCCACAAGGTGGCAGCATTATTACGTTCTCAACTCTTGTTACTAGGGCAACAGAGTCTTCCTGGACGTAGTGTTCCGAGGTTGTAAATTAGAGTGGAATGTGCTTGGACAAGCCCCCAGATGTTTATATCTCCTTACGTATGTTTGTTTTTTTAAATTTAATGTATATTTGTTATCAGAGTAGATTTGATTAGAGTGTTGAAATTGTCTGGCTGTACAGAATCTGCCCAATGATTCATACATATGTCTGTTCATCTTCGGATCCTGTTGCCATGTATGTTATAACAGAATGTTGAGTAGACCTCCCTTGGTATTTGGCAGGTGTTTTGTCATTATATATTTTATATGTATTGGTGATTATATAATTCATATAGTTTATATGTTTTGTATTTATATACATTTAACTAGAGTAGTATATATATGTTAGCCCCAGAATCCTAATTTATCCATCCTCCCACCTTTCATTTTGGTCAACAATTAGTTTGTTTTATAAGTCTGTGAGTGTCTTTTTCTGTGGAAATATGTTCATTGGTAGCAATCTTAGGATAACATGTATAAATGACACCATAGTACATTTGTCATTCCCTTTTGACTTACTTAACCTAATATGATTATTTCTAGGCTCTTCTGCAGTCCTGAAAACGATACTGTTCATTTTTTCCCGAGGCAACTATTCCATTCGGTACGTATACCGCTTCTTCTTTGTCCATTTATCTGTTGATGGACATTTTGTTTGCTTGCATGTCTTGGCTATTGTCAATATTGCTGCAGTGCATGTGTGCCTGTGTGTGCTTTTCCTATTCTGATGTTCTTAGGGTATTAGCCCATTAGGGGATCGTCCACATCCTATGGTAGCTCACTTTTTACCTTTTAAATGCAGCTCCATTCTGTTCTCATGATTAGCTGTTACCAGTTTACATCCAACCGACAGCATAGTGGGTATGCCTTTATCCACTAACCCATCAGCATTCATTGTTTGTAGACGTTTTTCAAATGACATTTTGAATATTGGGTGGCGAAGTCCTTTTGTAATTTGGATTTGCATCCAACCAGTAAATAATTCCTGATATTGAGCTTTTATCCATGTTCTTCTTTTTTTTAAATAACAGAGTGAGTAACACTTACCTCTTCAAACTCTTTTCTTGAAATGTTTTCTGTGTTGTGAACTTTTTTGGCCATTCCCTACGCCAGGACATTTTTTGAGGGCATGAGTCATTTACAGCCCTGAAGTCCTTGTGAATATTAGTGACCATTAGCAGTAGATTGAAAGCTGCTGTTTAAGGAAACGGCCTTAGGGTGGCAGCATTTCTACGTTGCCAACTCTGCTTGCTAGGGAAACAGAATCTTGCTGCAAATTGTGCTTTTAGGTTGCAGATTAGAGTGGAATGTGCCAGGACAAACCCCCATAAGTTTTGTCTCCTTAATTCTTGTTTGGCTCTTTAAGTTGTAGTTTTTATCACAGCAAATTTGATTGAAAAATGTCTTTTGTTCTAGGTGTACAGAATCTTGTTCATTTACACATATACATATATCTATTGATCTTTGGGTCCGTTTCTATGTAGGTTATTACAGAGTGTTGAGTAGACTACTCTTGGTATTCCATAGATCTTTGGGGATGATATATTTTGTATGTATTATTATATGGTTGCTGACCCCAATATCCTAATTTATCCATTCCTCACACCTTTTGTTTGGCTTAACCATAAGTTTGTCTTCTCAATCTGAGATTGTCTTTTTCTGTGGAAATATGTTCATTTTTATACATAATCAGATGACATAAGTGATATCCTAGGACATTTGTCTTTCACATTCTGACTTACTTCACGTTGTGTGATTATCTCTAGGCTCATCTGTGGTGCTGCCTATGCCATTCTTTTATTTTTTTTTTCGTGACTAATATTCCAATCTGTCCATATACCACTTCTTCTTTGTCCAATTATCTGTTTATAAACCTTTGTTTTGCTTCCATGTCTTGGCTATTTCAGTATTGCTGCAGTGCACATTTTCCTGCCTCTGTCTTTCCGATTCTGGTGGTCTTAGATTAGAGGCCCAAAAGTTGCCCTGCCGTATCATATGGTCGCTCAGTGTTTACCTTTTAATGCAGCTCCATTTAGTTTTCGTTAGTGCTGTTACCACTTTACATCCCACCAGCAGCTAGAAAGAACACAGTTCTCTAAAACCCCTTCAGCATTTATAGTTTCTACACTTTTTCTGATGGTCATTGGACTGGTGTGAGCTGAAACCTTTTTGAAGTTTGGATTAGAATGTGGCTACTAATTCCTTATACTGAGATTTAGGCATGTCCTGTTTTTTCTTTTCCTTTTTTTTTTAAAGAGTGAGTACAACTTCTCTCCTCATACTGATTTCTTGAAAAATTTGTTATGTGTTGAATTTTCTTGCCTATTCCCTACCCCAGGGCCTTTCTTGAGGACAGGTGTCATTTACGACCCTGCAGTCCTTGTGACTCTTAAGCAACCATTAGCACTGGGTTTGAACCTGTTGTTGTGGGAAACAGCCACAAGGCAGTAGCAGTATTACATTCTCAACTCTTGTTACTAGGGCAACAGAGTCTTCCTGGAGGTAATGTTCCGAGGTTGTAAATTAGAGTGGAATGTGCTGGGACCAGCCCCCAGAAGGTGATGTCTCCTTACTTATGTTTGTATTTTAAATTTAATTTATATTTCTTATCAGAGTAAATTTGTTTAGAGTGTTCTGATTGTCTGGCTGTACAGAATCTGCTCAATGATTCATACATATGTCTGTTCATCTTCGGATCCTGTTACCACGTATGTTATTACAGAATATTGAGTAGACCTCCCTTGGTATTTGGTAGGTGTTTTGTCATTATATATTTTATATGTATTGGTGATTATATAACTCTTATAGTTTATATGTTATATGTTTATGTACATTTAACATACATTAGTATATGTATGTTAGCCCCATAATCCTAATTTATCCATCCGCCCACCTTTCATTTTGGTTAACCATTAGTTTGTTTTAAATGTCTGTGAGTGTCTTTTTCTTTGGAAATATGTTCATTGGTAGCAATCTTAGGATAACATGTATAAATGACACCAAAGGATATTTGTCATTCCCTTATGACTTACTAAAGCTAATATGATTATTTCTTTTCTCCTCTGCAGTCCTGAAAACGGCACTGTTCATTTTTTTCCCGCGGCAACTATTGCATTCGGTACGTATACCGCTTCTTCGTTGTCCATTTATCTGTTGATAGACATTTTGTTTGCTTGCATGTCTTGGCTATTGTCAATATTGCTGCAGTGTATGTTTGCCTGTCTGTGCCTTTTCTATTCTGGTATTCTTACGGTATCGGCCCATTAGGGGATCGGCCGCATCATATGGTAGCTCAGTTTTTACCTTTTAAATGCAGCTCCATTCTGTTCTCATGATTAGCTGTTACCAGTTTACATCCAACCAACAACATAGTGGGTACGCCATTCTGCACTAACCCGTCAGCATTCAATGTTTGTAGACGTTTTTCGGATGACATTTTGAATATTGGGTGGCAAAGTCCTTTTGTAGTTTGGATTTGCATCCAACCAATAAATAATTCCTGATATTGAGCTTTTATCCATGTTCTTCTTTTTTTAAAATAACAGAGTGGGTAACACTTACCTCTTCAAACTCTTTTCTTGAAAAATTTTCCGTGTTGTGAACTTTTTTGGCCATTCCCTACGTCAGGACATTTTTGGAGGGCATGAGTCATTTACAGCCCTGCAGTTCTTGCAAATATTAGTGACCATTAGCAGTAGATTGAAGGCTGCTGTTTAAGGAAACGGCCTTAGGGAGGCAGCATTTCTACGTTGCCAACTCTGCTTGCTAGGGAAACAGAATCTTGCTGCAAGTTTTGCTTTTAGGTTGCAGATTAGAGTGGAATGTGCCAGGACAAACACCCATAAGTTTTGCCTCCTTAATTTTTGCTTGTGTCTTTAAGTTGTAGTTTTAATCAGAGAAATTTGCATTGAAAAATGTCTTTTGTTCTAGGTGTACAGAATCTCGTTCATTTACACTTATACATATATCTATTGATCTTTGGGTCCTTTTCCAAGTAGGTTATTACAGAATGTTGAGTAGCCCACACTTGGTATTCCATAGGTCTTTGGGGATGATATATTTTATATTTATTAGTATATGTTTGTTAACCCCAATATCCTAATTTATCCATTCCTCACACCTTTTCTTTGGCTTAACAATTAGTTTGTCTTCTCAAGGTGAGATTGTCTTCCTCTGTGTAAATTCGTTCATTTTTATGAATTTTCAGATAACATAAGTGATAATCTAGGACATTTGTCTTTCACATTCTGACTTACTTCACGTTGTGTGATTATCTCTAGGCTCATCTGTGGTGCTGCCTATGCCATTCTTTTATTTCTTTTCGTGACTAATATTCCATTCTGTCCATATACAACTTCTTCATTGTCTATTGGTCTGTTTATGGACTTTTTTTGCTTCTATGTCTTGGCTATTTCAGTATTGCTGCAGTGCACATTTGCCTGCCTCAGTCTTTTCGATTCTGGTGGTCTAAGGTTATAGGCCCAAAAGGTGCCCTGCCGCATCATATGGTAGCTCAATTTTTACCTTTTAAAGCAGCTCCATTCAGTTTTCTTTAGTGCTGTTACCACTTTACATCCCACCAGCAGCTAGAATGTACACAGTTCTCTAAAACCTCTTCAGCATTTATAGTTTGTAGACTTTTTGCTGATGGTCATTGGACTGGTGTGATCTGATACCTTTTTGGAGGTTTGATTTGCATGTGGCTAATAATTCCTTATACTGAGGTTTAGGCATGTCCTGTTTTTTCTTTTCCTTTTTTTTAAAGAGTGAGTACAACTTCCCTCTTCCTATTGACCTTTTGAAAAATTTGTCATGTGTTGATTTTTCTTGCCTATTCCCTACCCCAGGGCATTATTTGAAGGCACGTGTACTTTACAGCCCTTCAGTCCTTGTGACTCTTAAGCAACCATTAGCACTGGGTTTAAAGCTGCTGTTGTGGGAAACAGCCTGAAGACGGCAGCATTATTACATTCTCAACTCTTGTTATTAGGGCAACAGAGTCTTCCTGGAGCTAGTGTTCCGAGGTTGAAAATTAGAGTGGAATGTGCTGGGACAAACCCTCAGAAGTTTATGTCTCCTTACTTATGTTTGTTTTTTAAATTTAATTTATATTTCTTATCGGACTAGATTTGATTAGAGTGTTGTGATTGTCTGGCTGTACAGAATCTGCTCAATGATTTATACATATGTCTGTTCATCTTCGGATACTGTTACCATGTATGTTATTACAAAATGTTGAGTATACCTCATTTGATATTTGGTAGGTGTTTTGTCATTATATATTTTATATGTATTGGTGATTATATAATTCATATAGTTTATATGTTATATGTTAATATACATTTAACATACATTAGTATATGTATGTTAGCCCCATAATACTAATTTATCCATCCTCCCACCTTTTATTTTGGTCAGCCATTAGTTTGTTTTATAAGTCTGTGAGTGTCTTTTTCTGTGGAAATATGTTCATTGGTAGCAATCTTAGGATAACATGTATAAATGACACCATAGGACATTTGTCATTCCCTTTTGACTTACTTAACCTAATATGATTATTTCTAGGCCCGACTGTAGTCTTGAAAACGGCATTGCTCATTTTTTTCCAGAGGCTACTATTCCCTTCGGTATATATCCCACTTCTTCTTTGTCCATTTATCTGTTGATGGACATTTTGTTTGCTTGCATGTCTTGGCGATTGTAGATATTGCTGCAGTGCATGTCTGCCTGTCTATGCCTTTACGATTCTGGTCTTCTTAGGGTATAGGCCCATTAGGGGATCGGCCGCATCATATGGTAGCTCAGTGTTTACCTTTTAAATGCAGCTCCATTCTGTTCTCAAGATTAGCTTTTACAGTTTACATCCAACCAACCGCATAGTGGGTATGCCTTTCTCCACTAACCCGTCAGCATTCATTGTGTGTAGAATTTTTAAGGATGGCATTTTGAATATTGGGTGGCGAAATCTTTATGTAGTTTGGATTTGCATCCAACCAGTAATTCCTGATATTGAGCTTTTATTCATGTTCTTCTCTTTTTCAAATAACAGAGTGGGTGACACTTACCTCTTCAAACAGTTTTCTTGAAAAGTTTTCCATGTTGTGAACTCTTTTGGCCATTCCTTACCCCAGGACATGTTTTGAGGGTACGACTCATTTATAGCCCTGCAGTCCTTGTGAATATTAGTGCCCATTAGCAGTAGATTTAAAGCTGCTGTTTGAGGAAACGGCCTTAGTGTTGCAGCATTTCTACGTTGGCAACTCTGCTTGCTCGGGAAACAGAACCTTGCTGCAAGTTGTGCTTCTAGGTTGCAGATTAGAGTGGAATGTGCCAGGACAAAGTCCCATAACTTTTCGCCTCCTTAATTCTTGTTTGTGTCTTTAAGTTGTAGTTTTTATCAGAGCAAGTCGGATTGAAAAATGTCTTTTGTTCTAGGTGTACAGAATCTTGTTCATTTACACATATACATATATCTATTGATCTTTGGGTCATTTTCCATGTAGGTTATTACAGAGTGTTGTGTAGGCCACTCTTGGTATTCCATAGGTATTTTGGGATGATATATTTTCTATGTATTAGTAAATGTTTGTTAACCCCAATATCCTATATTTATCCATTCCTCACACCTTTTCTTTGGCTTAACCATAAGTTTGTCTTCTCAACCTGAGATTGTCTTTCTCCTTGGAAATACGTTCATTTATATGAATTTTCAGATAACATAAGTGATATCCTAGGACATATGTCTTTCGCTTTCTGACTTACTTCACGTTGTGTGATTACCTCTAGGCTCATCTGTGGTGCTGCCTATGCCTTTCTTTTATTTCTTTTCGTGACCAATATTCCATTCTATCATTATACAACTTCTTCTTTGTCCATTGGTATGTTGTGGACCTTTTTTTGCTTCTATGTCTTGGCTATTACAGTATTGCTGCAGTGCACCTTTGCCTGCCTCTGTCTTTCCGATTCTGGTGGTCTTAGGTTATAGGCCCAAAAGGTGTCCTGCCACATCATATGGTAGCTCAGTTTTTACCTTTTAAAGCAGCTCGAATCAGTTTTCGTTAGTTCTTTTACCACTTTACATCCCACCAGCAGCTAGAATGTACACAGTTCTCTAACACCCCTTCAGAATTTATACTTTGTAGACTTTTTGCTGATGGTCATTTGACTGGTGTGAGCGGAAAACTTTTTGGAGGTTGGATTTGCATGAGACTATTAATTCCTTATACTGAGCTTTAGGAATGTCCTGTTCTTTTTTCCTTTTTTTTTTAAAGAGTGAGTACAACTTCCATCTTCCTATTGACTTCTTGAAAAATTTGTCATGCGTTGAATTTTCTTGCCTATTCCCTACCCCAGAGGATTTTTGAGGGCAGGTTCCTTTACAGCCCTGCAGTCCTTGTGACTCTGAAGCAACCATTAGCACGGGGTTAAAAGGTGTTGCTGTGGGAAACAGCCACAAGGTGGCAGCATTATTACGTTCTCAACTCTTGTTACTAGGGCAACAGAGTCTTCCTGGACGTAGTGTTCCGAGGTTGTAAATTAGAGTGGAATGTGCTTGGACAAGCCCCCAGATGTTTATATCTCCTTACGTATGTTTGTTTTTTTAAATTTAATGTATATTTGTTATCAGAGTAGATTTGATTAGAGTGTTGAAATTGTCTGGCTGTACAGAATCTGCCCAATGATTCATACATATGTCTGTTCATCTTCGGATCCTGTTGCCATGTATGTTATAACAGAATGTTGAGTAGACCTCCCTTGGTATTTGGCAGGTGTTTTGTCATTATATATTTTATATGTATTGGTGATTATATAATTCATATAGTTTATATGTTATGTATTTATATACATTTAACTAGAGTAGTATATATATGTTAGCCCCAGAATCCTAATTTATCCATCTTCCCACCTTTCATTTTGGTCAACAATTAGTTTGTTTTATAAGTCTGTGAGTGTCTTTTTCTGTGGAAATATGTTCATTGGTAGCAATCTTAGGATAACATGTATAAATGACACCATAGTACATTTGTCATTCCCTTTTGACTTACTTAACCTAATATGATTATTTCTAGGCTCTTCTGCAGTCCTGAAAACGACACTGTTCATTTTTTCCCGAGGCAACTATTCCATTCGGTACGTATACCGCTTCTTCTTTGTCCATTTATCTGTTGATGGACATTTTGTTTGCTTGCATGTCTTGGCTATTGTCAATATTGCTGCAGTGCATGTGTGCCTGTGTGTGCTTTTCCTATTCTGATGTTCTTAGGGTATTAGCCCATTAGGGGATCGTCCACATCCTATGGTAGCTCACTTTTTACCTTTTAAATGCAGCTCCATTCTGTTCTCATGATTAGCTGTTACCAGTTTACATCCAACCGACAGCATAGTGGGTATGCCTTTATCCACTAACCCATCAGCATTCATTGTTTGTAGACGTTTTTCAAATGACATTTTGAATATTGGGTGGCGAAGTCCTTTTGTAATTTGGATTTGCATCCAACCAGTAAATAATTCCTGATATTGAGCTTTTATCCATGTTCTTCTTTTTTTTAAATAACAGAGTGAGTAACACTTACCTCTTCAAACTCTTTTCTTGAAATGTTTTCTGTGTTGTGAACTTTTTTGGCCATTCCCTACGCCAGGACATTTTTTGAGGGCATGAGTCATTTACAGCCCTGAAGTCCTTGTGAATATTAGTGACCATTAGCAGTAGATTGAAAGCTGCTGTTTAAGGAAACGGCCTTAGGGTGGCAGCATTTCTACGTTGCCAACTCTGCTTGCTAGGGAAACAGAATCTTGCTGCAAATTGTGCTTTTAGGTTGCAGATTAGAGTGGAATGTGCCAGGACAAACCCCCATAAGTTTTGTCTCCTTAATTCTTGTTTGGCTCTTTAAGTTGTAGTTTTTATCACAGCAAATTTGATTGAAAAATGTCTTTTGTTCTAGGTGTACAGAATCTTGTTCATTTACACATATACATATATCTATTGATCTTTGGGTCCGTTTCTATGTAGGTTATTACAGAGTGTTGAGTAGACTACTCTTGGTATTCCATAGATCTTTGGGGATGATATATTTTGTATGTATTATTATATGGTTGCTGACCCCAATATCCTAATTTATCCATTCCTCACACCTTTTGTTTGGCTTAACCATAAGTTTGTCTTCTCAATCTGAGATTGTCTTTTTCTGTGGAAATATGTTCATTTTTATACATAATCAGATGACATAAGTGATATCCTAGGACATTTGTCTTTCACATTCTGACTTACTTCACGTTGTGTGATTATCTCTAGGCTCATCTGTGGTGCTGCCTATGCCATTCTTTTATTTTTTTTTTCGTGACTAATATTCCAATCTGTCCATATACCACTTCTTCTTTGTCCAATTATCTGTTTATAAACCTTTGTTTTGCTTCCATGTCTTGGCTATTTCAGTATTGCTGCAGTGCACATTTTCCTGCCTCTGTCTTTCCGATTCTGGTGGTCTTAGATTAGAGGCCCAAAAGTTGCCCTGCCGTATCATATGGTCGCTCAGTGTTTACCTTTTAATGCAGCTCCATTTAGTTTTCGTTAGTGCTGTTACCACTTTACATCCCACCAGCAGCTAGAAAGAACACAGTTCTCTAAAACCCCTTCAGCATTTATAGTTTCTACACTTTTTCTGATGGTCATTGGACTGGTGTGAGCTGAAACCTTTTTGAAGTTTGGATTAGAATGTGGCTACTAATTCCTTATACTGAGATTTAGGCATGTCCTGTTTTTTCTTTTCCTTTTTTTTTTAAAGAGTGAGTACAACTTCTCTCCTCATACTGATTTCTTGAAAAATTTGTTATGTGTTGAATTTTCTTGCCTATTCCCTACCCCAGGGCCTTTCTTGAGGACAGGTGTCATTTACGACCCTGCAGTCCTTGTGACTCTTAAGCAACCATTAGCACTGGGTTTGAACCTGTTGTTGTGGGAAACAGCCACAAGGCAGTAGCAGTATTACATTCTCAACTCTTGTTACTAGGGCAACAGAGTCTTCCTGGAGGTAATGTTCCGAGGTTGTAAATTAGAGTGGAATGTGCTGGGACCAGCCCCCAGAAGGTGATGTCTCCTTACTTATGTTTGTATTTTAAATTTAATTTATATTTCTTATCAGAGTAAATTTGTTTAGAGTGTTCTGATTGTCTGGCTGTACAGAATCTGCTCAATGATTCATACATATGTCTGTTCATCTTCGGATCCTGTTACCACGTATGTTATTACAGAATATTGAGTAGACCTCCCTTGGTATTTGGTAGGTGTTTTGTCATTATATATTTTATATGTATTGGTGATTATATAACTCTTATAGTTTATATGTTATATATTTATGTACATTTAACATACATTAGTATATGTATGTTAGCCCCATAATCCTAATTTATCCATCCGCCCACCTTTCATTTTGGTTAACCATTAGTTTGTTTTAAATGTCTGTGAGTGTCTTTTTCTTTGGAAATATGTTCATTGGTAGCAATCTTAGGATAACATGTATAAATGACACCAAAGGATATTTGTCATTCCCTTATGACTTACTAAAGCTAATATGATTATTTCTTTTCTCCTCTGCAGTCCTGAAAACGGCACTGTTCATTTTTTTCCCGTGGCAACTATTGCATTCGGTATGTATACCGCTTCTTCGTTGTCCATTTATCTGTTGATAGACATTTTGTTTGCTTGCATGTCTTGGCTATTGTCAATATTGCTGCAGTGTATGTTTGCCTGTCTGTGCCTTTTCTATTCTGGTATTCTTACGGTATCGGCCCATTAGGGGATCGGCCGCATCATATGGTAGCTCAGTTTTTACCTTTTAAATGCAGCTCCATTCTGTTCTCATGATTAGCTGTTACCAGTTTACATCCAACCAACAACATAGTGGGTACGCCATTCTGCACTAACCCGTCAGCATTCAATGTTTGTAGACGTTTTTCGGATGACATTTTGAATATTGGGTGGCAAAGTCCTTTTGTAGTTTGGATTTGCATCCAACCAATAAATAATTCCTGATATTGGGCTTTTATCCATGTTCTTCTTTTTTTAAAATAACAGAGTGGGTAACACTTACCTCTTCAAACTCTTTTCTTGAAAAATTTTCCGTGTTGTGAACTTTTTTGGCCTTTCCCTACGTCAGGACATTTTTGGAGGGCATGAGTCATTTACAGCCCTGCAGTTCTTGCAAATATTAGTGACCATTAGCAGTAGATTGAAGGCTGCTGTTTAAGGAAACGGCCTTAGGGAGGCAGCATTTCTACGTTGCCAACTCTGCTTGCTAGGGAAACAGAATCTTGCTGCAAGTTTTGCTTTTAGGTTGCAGATTAGAGTGGAATGTGCCAGGACAAACACCCATAAGTTTTGCCTCCTTAATTTTTGCTTGTGTCTTTAAGTTGTAGTTTTAATCAGAGCAAATTTGATTGAAAAATGTCTTTTGTTCTAGGTGTACAGAATCTTGTTCATTTACAAATATACATATATCTATTGATCTTTGTGTCCTTTTCCATATAGGTTATTACAGAGTGTTGAGTAGACTACTCTTGGTATTCCATAGGTCTTTGGGGATGATATATTTTGTATGTATTATTATATGGTTGCTTACCCCAATCTCCTAATTTACACATTCTTCACACCTTTTCTTTGGCTTAACCATAAGTTTGTCTTCTCAATCTGAGATTGTCTTTTTCTGTGGAAATATGTTCATTTTTATACATAATCAGATGACATAAGTGATATCCTAGGACATTTGTCTTTCACATTCTGACTTACTTCACGTTGTGTGATTATCTCTAGGCTCATCTGTGGTACTGTTATGCCATTCTTTTATTTTATTTTTTTCTCATGACTAATGTTCCAATCTGTCCATATACCACTTCTTCTTTGTCCAATTATCTGTTTATAAACCTTTGTTTTGCTTCCATGTCTTGGCTATTTCAGTATTGCTGCAGTGCACATTTGCCTGCCTCTGTCTTTCCGATTCTGGTGGTCTTAGATTAGAGGCCCAAAAGTTGCCCTGCCGTATCATATGGTCGCTCAGTGTTTACCTTTTAATGCAGCTCCATTTAGTTTTCGTTAGTGCTGTTACCACTTTACATCCCACCAGCAGCTAGAAAGAACACAGTTCTCTAAAACCCCTTCAGCATTTATAGTTTGTAGACTTTTTCTGATGGTCATTGGACTGGTGTGAGCTGAAACCTTTTTGGAGGTTGGATTAGCATGTGGCTACTAATTCCTTATACTGAGATTTAGGCATGTCCTGATTTTTTCTTCTCCTTTTTTTTTTTAAAGAGTGAGTACACCTTCCCTCTTCATATTGACTTCTTGAAAAATGTGACGTGTGTTGAATTTTCTTGCCTATTCCCTACCCCAGGGCCTTGTTTGAGGGCAGGTGTCATTTACGGCCCTACAGTCCTTGTGACTCTTAAGCAACCATTAGCACTGAGTTTGAACCTGTCGTTGTGGGAAACAGCCACAAGGCGGCAGCATTATTACGTTCTCAACTCTTGTTACTAGGGCAACAGAGTCTTCCTAGAGGTTGTGTTCTGAGGTTGTAAATTAGAGTGGAATATGCTGGGACAAACCCCAGAAGGTTATGTCTCCTTACTTATGTTTGTTTTTAAATTTCATTTATATTTCTTATCGGAGTAAATTTGGTTAGAGTGTTGTGATTGAATGGCTGTACAGAATCTGCTCAATGATTCATACATATGTCTGTTCATCTTCGGATCCTGTTACCATGTATGTTATTCCAGAATGTTGAGTAGACCTCCCTTGGTATTTGGTACGTGTTTTGTCATTATATATTTTATATGTATTGGTGATTATATAATTCTTATAGTTTATATGTTATATGTTTATATACATTTAACATACATTAGTATATGTATGTTAGCCCCAGAATCCTAATTTATCCATCCGCCCACCTTTCATTTTGGTTAACCATTAGTTTGTTTTATAAGTCTGTGAGTGTCTTTTTCTGTGGAAATATGTTCATTGGTAGCAATCTTAGGATAACATGTATAAATGATACCATAGGATATTTGTCATTCCCTTTTGACTTACTTAACATTATATGATTATTCTAGGCTCCTCCGCAGTCCTGAAAACGGCACTGTCCATTTTTTTCCCGAGGAAACTATTGCATTCGGTACGTATACCGCTTCTTCTTTGTCCATTTATCTGTTGATGGACATTTTGTTTGCTTGCATGTCTTGGCTATTGTCAATATTGCTGCAGTGCATGTTTGCCTGTCTGTGCCTTTCCTATTCTGGTCTTCTTAGGGTATTGGCCCATTAGGGGATCGGCCGCATCATATGGTAGCTCAGCTTTTACCTTTTAAATGCAGCTCCATTCTGTTCTCATGATTAGCTGTTACCAGTTTACATCCAACCAACAGCATAGTGGGTATGCCTTTCTCCACTAACCCGTCAGCATTCATTGTTTGTAGACGTTTTTCGGATGACATTTTGAATATTGGGTGACAAAGTCCTTTGGTAGTTTGGATTTGCATCCCACCAATAAATAATTCCTGATATTGAGCTTTTATTCATGTTCTTCTTTTTTTAAAATAACAGAATGGGTAACACTTACCACTTCAAATTCTTGTCTTGAAAAATTTTCCATGTTGTGAACTTTTTTGGCCTTTTCCTAGGTCAGGACATTTTTTGAGGGTATGAGTCATTTACAGCCCTGCAGTCCTTGCGAATATTAGTGACCATTAGCAGTAGATTGAAAGCTGCTGTTTAAGGAAACGGCCTTAGGGAGGCAGCATTTCTATGTTGCCAACTCTGCTTGCTAGGGAAACAGAATCTTGCTGCAAGTTGTGCTTTTAGGTTGCAGATTAGAGTGGAATGTGCCAGGACAAACCCCCATAAGTTTTGCCTCCTTAATTCTTGCTTGTGTCTTTAAGTTCTAGTTTTAATCAGAGCAAATTTGATTGAAAAATGTCTTTTGTTCTAGGTGTACAGAATCTTGTTCATTTACACATATACATATATCTATTGATCTTTGGGTCCTTTTCTATGTGGGTTATTACACAGTGTTGAGTAGACTACTCTAGGTATTCCACAGATCTTTGGGGATGATATATTTTGTATGTATTATTATATGGTTGCTGACCCAAATATCCTAAGTTACACATTCCTCACACATTTTCTTTGGCTTAACCATAAGTTTGTCTTCTCAATCTGAGATTGTCTTTTTCTGTGGAAATATGTTCATTTTTATGCATAATGAGATGACATAAGTGAAATCCTAGGACATTTGTCTTTCACATTCTGACTTACTTCACGTTGTGTGATTATCTCTAGGCTCATCTTTGGTGCTGTTATGCCATTCTTTTATTTTTTTTTCGTGGCTAATATTCCAATCTGTCATATTCCACTTCTTCTTTGTCCAATTATCTGTTTATAAACCTTTGTTTTGCTTCCATGTCTTGGCTATTTCAGTATTGCTGCAGTGCACATTTGCCTGCCTCTGTCTTTCCGATTCTGGTGGTCTTAGATTAGAGGCCCAAAAGTTGCCCTGCCGTATCATATGGTCGCTTAGTTTTTACCTTTTAATTCAGCTCCATTTAGTTTTCGTTAGTGCTGTTACCACTTTACATCCCACCAGCAGCTAGAAAGAACACAGTTCTCTAAAACCCCTTCAGCATTTATAGTTTGTAGAATTTTTCTGATGGTCATTGGACTGGTGTGAGCTAAAACCTCTTTGGAGGTTGGATTAGCATGTGGCTACTAATTCCTTATACTGAGATTTAGGCATGTCCTGATTTTTTCTTTTCCTTTTTTTTTTTAAAGAGTGAGTACAACTTCTCTCCTCATATTGACTTCTTGAAAAATTTGTCATGTGTTGAATTTTCTTGCCTATTCCCTACCCCAGGGCCTTTTTTGAGGGCAGGTGTCATTTATGGCCCTGCAGTCCTTGTGACTCTTAAGCAACCTTTAGCACTGGGTTTAAAGCTCCTGTTGTGGGAAACAGCCACAAGTCAGCAGCATTATTACGTTCTCAACTCTTGTTACTAGGGCAACAGAGTCTTCCTAGAGGTTGTGTTCCGAGGTTGTAAATTAGAGAGGAATGTGCTGGGACACACCCCCGGAAGGTTATGTCTCCTTACTTATGTTTGTTTTTAAGGTTAATTTATATTTCTTATTGGAGTAAATTTGATTAGAGTGTTGTGATTGTCTGGCTGTACAGAATCTGCTCAATGATTCATACATATGTCTGTTCATCTTCAGATCCTGTTACCATGTATGTTATTACAGAATGTTCAGTAGACCTCCCTTGGTATTTGCTAGTTGTTTGGCATTATATATTTTATATGTATTGGTGATTATATAATTCATATAGTTTATATGTTATATGTTTATATACATTCAACATGCATTAGTATATGTATGTTAGCACCAGAATCGTAATTTATCCATCCTCCCACCTTTCCTTTTGGTTAACAATTAGTTTGTTTTATATGTCTGTGAGTGTCTTTTTCTGTGGAAATATGTTCATTGGTAGCAATCTTAGGATAACATGTATAAATGATACCAAAGGATATTTGTCATTCCCTTATGACTTACTTAAGCTAATATGATTATTTCTTTTCTCCTCTGCAGTCCTGAAAACGGCACTGTTCATTTTTTTCCCGCGGCAACTATTGCATTTGGTACGTATACCGCTTCTTCGTTGTCCATTTATTTGTTGATGGACATTTTGTTTGCTTGCATGTCTTGGCTATTGTCAGTATTGCTGCAGTGTATGTTTGCCTGTCTGTGCCTTTTCTATTCTGGTATTCTTACGGTATTGGCCCATTAGGGGATCGGCCGCATCATATGGTAGCTCAGTTTTTACCTTTTAAATGCAGCTCCATTCTGTTCTCATGATTAGCTGTTACCAGTTTACATCCAACCAACAACATAGTGGGTACGCCGTTCTGCACTAACCCGTCAGCATTCAATGTTTGTAGACGTTTTTCGGATGACATTTTGAATCTTGGGTGGCAAAGTCCTTTTGTAGTTTGGATTTGCATCCAACCAATAAATAATTCCTGATATTGAGCTTTTATCCATGTTCTTCTTTTTTTAAAATAACAGAGTGGGTAACACTTACCTCTTCAAACTCTTTTCTTGAAAAATTTTCCGTGTTGTGAACTTTTTTGGCCATTCCCTACGTCAGGACATTTTTGGAGGGCATGAATCATTTACAGCCCTGCAGTTCTTGCAAATATTAGTGACCATTAGCAGTAGATTGAAAGCTGCTGTTTAAGGAAACGGCCTTAGGGAGGCAGCATTTCTACGTTGCCAACTCTGCTTGCTAGGGAAACAGAATCTTGCTGCAAGTTTTGCTTTTAGGTTGCAGATTAGAGTGGAATGTGCCAGGACAAACACCCATAAGTTTTGCCTCCTTAATTTTTGCTTGTGTCTTTAAGTCGTAGTTTTTATCAGAGCAAATTTGATTGAAAAATGTCTTTTGTTCTAGGTGTACAGAATCTTGTTCATTTACAAATATACATATATCTATTGATCTTTGTGTCCTTTTCCATATAGGTTATTACAGAGTGTTGAGTAGACTACTCTTGGTATTCTATAGGTCTTTGGGGATGATATATTTTGTATGTATTATTATATGGTTGCTTACCCCAATCTCCTAATTTACACATTCTTCACACCTTTTCTTTGGCTTAACCATAAGTTTGTCTTCTCAATCTGAGATTGTCTTTTTCTGTGGAAATATGTTCATTTTTATACATAATCAGATGACATAAGTGATATCCTAGGACATTTGTCTTTCACATTCTGACTTACTTCACGTTGTGTGATTATCTCTAGGCTCATCTGTGGTGCTGCCTATGCCTTTGTTTTACTTTTTTTTTCGTGACTAATATTCCATTGTGTCCATATACCACTTCTTCTTTGTCCAATTATCTGTTTATAAACCTTTGTTTTGCTTCCATGTCTTGGCTATTTCAGTATTGCTGCAGTGCACATTTGCCTGCCTCTGTCGTTCCGATTCTCTTGGTCTTAGTTTAGAGGCCCAAAATGTGCCCTGCTGTATCATATGGTCGCTCAGTTTTTACCTTTTCAAGCAGCTCCATTCAGTTTTCGTTAGTGCTGTTACCACTTTACATCCCACCAGCAGCTAGAAGGAACACAGTTCTCTAAAACCCCTTCAGCATTTATAGTTTGTAGACTTTTTCTGATGGTCATCGGACTGGTGTGAGCTGAAACGTTTTTGGAGGTTTGATTAGCATGTGGCTACTAATTCCTTATACTGAGATTTAGGCATGTCCTGATTTTTTCTTTTCCTCTTTTTTTTTTAAAGAGTGAGTACACCTTCCCGCTTCATATTGACTTCTTGAAAAATGTGTCATGTGTTGAATTTTCTTGCCTATTCCCTACCCCCAGGGACTTGTTTGAGGGCAGGTGTCATTTACGGCCCTGCAGTCCTTGTGACTCTTAAGCAACCATTAGCACTGGGTTTGAACCAGTTGTTGTGGGAAACAGCCACAAGGCAGCAGCATTATTACGTTCTCAACTCTTGTTACTAGGGCAACAGAATCTTCCTACAGGTTGTGTTCCGAGGTTGTAAATTAGAGTGGAATGTGCTGGGACAAACCCCCAGAAGGTTATGTCTCCTTACTTATGTTTGTTTTAAAATTTCATTTATATTTCTTATCGGAGTAAATTTGGTTAGAGTGTTGTGATTGTCTGGCTGTACAGAATCTGCTCAATGATTCATACATATGTCTGTTCATCTTTGGATCCTGTTACCATGTATGTTATTCCAGAATGTTGAGTAGACCTCACTTGGTATTTGGTAGGTGTTTTGTCATTATATATTTTATATGTATTTGTGATTATATAATTCATATAGTTTATATGTTATATGTTTATATACATTTAACATACATTAGTATATGTATGTTAGCCACAGAATCCTAATTTATCCATCCTCCCACCTTTCATTTTGTTTAACCATTAGTTTGTTTTATAAGTCTGTGAGTGTCTTTTTCTGTGGAAATATGTTCATTGGTAGAAATCGTAGGATAACATGTATAAATGATACCATAGGATATTTGTCATTCCCTTTTGACTTACTTAACGTAATATGATTATTCTAGGCTCCTCTGCAGTCCTGAAAACGGCACTGTACATTTTTTTCCCGAGGCAAGTATTGCATTCGGTACGTATACCGCTTCTTCTTTGTCCATTTATCTGTTGATGGACATTTTGTTTGCTTGCATGTCTTGGCTATTGTCAATATTGCTGCAGTGCATGTTTGCCTGTCTGTGCCTTTCCTATTCTGGTCTTCGTAGGGTATTGGCCCATTAGGGGATCGGCCGCATCATATGGTAGCTCAGTTTTTACCTTTTAAATGCAGCTCCATTCTGTTCTCATGATTAGCTGTTACCAGTTTACATCCAACCAACAGCATAGTGGGTATGCCTTTCTCCACTAACCCGTCAGCATTCATTGTTTGTAGACGTTTTTCGGATGACATTTTGAATATTGGGTGACAAAGTCCTTTTGTAGTTTGGATTTGCATCCAACCAATAAATAATTCCTAATATTGAGCTTTTATCCATGTTCTTCTTTTTTTAAAATAACAGAATGGGTAACACTTACCTCTTCAAATTCTTTTCTTGAAAAATTTTCCATGTTGTGAACTTTTTTGGACTTTTCCTAGGTCAGGACATTTTTTGAGGGTATGAGTCATTTACAGCCCTGCAGTCCTTGCGAATATTAGTGACCATTAGCAGTAGATTGAAAGCTGCTGTTTAAGGAAACGGCCTTAGGGAGGCAGCATTTCTATGTTGCCAACTCTGCTTGCTAGGGAAACAGAATCTTGCTGCAAGTTGTGCTTGTACCTTGCAGATTAGAGTGGAATGTGCCAGGACAAACCCCCATAAGTTTTAGTCTCCTTAATTCTTGTTTGTGTCTTTAAGTCATAGTTTTTATCACAGCAAATTTGATTGAAAAAAGTCTTTTGTTCTAGGTGTACAGAATCTTGTTCACTTACACATATACATATATCTATTGATCTTTGGGTCCTTTTCCATGTAGGTTATTACAGAGTGTTGAGTAGACTACTCTTGGTATTCCATAGGTCTTTGGGGATGATATATTTTTATGTATTATTAAATGGTTGTTGACCCCAATATCTTAATTTATCCATTCCTCACCCCTTTTCTTTGGCTTAACCATAAGTTTGTCTTCTCAATCTGAGATTGTCTTTTTCTGTGGAAATATGTTCATTTTTATGCATAATCAGATGACATAAGTGATATCCTAGGACATTTGTCTTTCACATTCTGACTTACTTCACGTTGTGTGATCATCTCTAGGCTCATCTATGGTGCTGCCTATGCCATTCTTTTATTTTTTTTTCGTGACTAATATTCCAATCTGTCCATATACCACTTCTTCTTTGTCCAATTATCTGTTTATAAACCTTTGTTTTGCTTCCATGTCTTGGCTATTTCAGTATTGCTGCAGTGCACATTTGCCTGCCTCTGTCTTTCCGATTCTGTTGGTCTTAGTTTAGAGGCCCAAAATGTGCCCTGCCGTATCATATGGTCGCTCAGTTTTTACCTTTTCAAGCAGCTCCATTCAGTTTTCGTTAGTGTTGTTACCACTTTACATCCCACCAGCAGCTAGAAGGAACACAGTTCTCTAAAACCCCTTCAGCATTTATAGTTTGTAGACTTTTTCTGATGGTCATTGGACTGGTGTGAGCTGAAACCTTTTTGAAGGTTGGATTAGCATGTGGCTACTACTTCCTTATAATGAGATTTAGGCATGTCCTGTTTTTTCTTTTACTTCTTTTTTAAGAGTGAGTACAACTTCTCTCTTCATATTGACTTCTTGAAAAATTTGTCATGTGTTGAATTTTCTTGCCTATTCCCTAACCTAGGGCAATTTTTGAGGACAGATGTCATTTACTGCCCTGCAGTCCTTGTGACACTTAAGCAACCATTAGCACTGGCTTTAAAGCTCCTGTTGTGGGAAACAGCCACAAGGCAGGAACATTATTACGTTCTCAACTTTTTTTACTAGGGCCAGAGAGTCTTCCTAGAGGTTGTGTTCCCAGGTTGTAAATTAGAGTGGAATGTGCTGGGACAAACCCCCAGAAGGTTATGGCTCCTTACTTATGTTTGTTTTAAAATTTAATTTATATTTCTTATCGGAGTAAATTTGATTAGAGTGTTGTGATTGAATGGCTGTACAGAATCTGCTCAATGATTCATACATATGTCTGTTCATCTTCGGATCCTGTTACCATGTATGTTATTCCAGAATGTTGAGTAGACATCCCTTGGTATTTGCTAGATGTTTTGTCATTATATATTTTATATGTATTGGTGATTATATAATTCATATAGTTTATATGTTATATGTTTATATACATTTAACATACATTAGTATATGTATGTTAGCCCCATAATCCTAATTTATCCATCCTCCCACCTTTCATTTTGGTTAACCATTAGTTTGTTTTATAAGTCTGTGAGTGTGTTTTTCTGTGGAAATATGTTCATTGGTAGCAATCTTAGGTTAACATGTGTAAATGATACCATAGGATATTTGTCATTCCCTTTTGACTTACTTAACCTAATATGATTATTTCTAGGCTCTTCTGCAGTCCTGAAAACGGCACTGTGCATTTTTTTCCTGAGGCAACTATTCCATTCGGTACGTATACCGCTTCTTCTTTGTCCATTTATCTGTTGATGGACATTTTGTTTTCTTGAATGTCTTGGCTATTGTCAATATTGCTGCAGTGCATGTTTGCCTGTCTGTGCCTTTCCTATTCTGGTCTTCTTAGGGTATTGGCCCATTAGGGGATCGGCCGCATCATATGGTAGCTCAGGTTTTACCTTTTACATGCAGCTCCATTCTGTTCTCATGATTAGCTGTTACCAGTTTACATCCAACCAACAGCATTGTGGGTATACCTTTCTCCACTAACCCATCAGCATTCAATTTTTGTAGATTTTTACGGATGGCATTTTGAATATTGGGGGGTGAAGCCCTTTTGTAGTTTGGATTTACATCCAACCAGTAATTGCTGATATTGAGCTTTTATCCATGTTCTTCTTTGTTTTAAATAACAGAGTGAGTAACACTTACCTCTTCAAAATGTTTTTTTGAAAAGTTTTCCGTGTTGTAAACTTTTTTGGCCATTCCCTACCCCAGGAACTTTTTTGAGGTCATGAGTCATTTACAGCCCTGCTGTTCTTGTGAATATTAGTGACCATTAGCAGTGGGTTTAAAGGTGCTGTTTCAGGAAACGGCCTTATTGTGGCAGCATTTCTACGTTGCCAACTCTGTTTGCTAGGGAAACAGAACCTTGCTGCAAGTTGTGCTTTTAGGTTGCAGATTACAGTGGAATGTGCCAGGACAAACCCCCATAAGTTTTACCCTCCTTATTTCTTGTTTGTTTCTTTAAGTTGTAGTTTTTATCCGAACAAATTTGGTTGAAAAATGTCTTTTGTTCTATATGTACAGAAACATGTTCATTTACACATATACAGATATCTATTTATCTTTGGGTCTTTTTCCATGTACGTTATTACAGAGTGTTGTGTAGACCACTCTTGTTATTCCATAGGTCTTTGGGGATGATATATTTTATATGTATTAGTATATAGTTGTTAACCCCAATACCCTAATTTACCATTCCTCACAAATTCTCTTTGGCTTAACCATAAGTTTGTTTTCTCAATCTGAGATTGTCTTTTTCTGTGGAAATATATTAATTTTTATGAATTTTCAGATGACATAAGTGATATCCTAGGACACTTGTCTTTCGCATTCTGACTTACTTCACGTTGTGTGATTATCTCTAGGCTCATCTATGGTGCTGCCTATGCCATTCTTTTATTTTTTTTTTCGTGACTAATATTCCAATCTGTCCATATACCACTTTTTCTTTGTCCATTTATCTTTTAATGGACCTTTTTTTTGGTTCTATGTCTTGGCTATTTCAATATTGCTGCAGTGCACATTTTCCTACCTCTGTCTTTCCGATTCTGGTGGTCTTAGGTTATAGACCCAAAAGGTGCACTGCCGCATCATATGGTAGCTCAATGTTTACTTTTTAAAGCAGCTCCATTCAGTTTTCGTTAGTGCTGTTACCACTTTTCATCCCACCAGCAGTAGAAGGTACGCAGTTCTCTAAAACCCCTTCAGCATTTATAGTTTGTAGACTTTTTGCTGATGGTCATTTAACTGGTGTGAGCTGAAACCTTTTTGGAGGCTGGATTAACATGTGGCTACTAATTCCTTATACTGAGCTTTAGGCATGTCCTCCTTTTTCTTTTCCTTTTTTTCTTTCAACAGTGAGTACAACTTCCGTCTTCATATTGACTTCTTGAAAAATTTGTTATGTTTTGAATTTTCTTGCCTATTCCCTACCCCAGGGCATTTTTTGACAGCAGTTGTCATATACAGCCCTGCAGTCCTTGTGACTATTAAGCAACCATTAGCACTGGGTTTAAAGCTGCTGTTGTGGGAAAAGCCACAAGGGGGCAACATTATTACATTCTCAACTCTTGTTACTAGGGCAACAGAGTCTTCCTGGTGGTAGTGCTCTGATGTTGTAAATTAGAGTGGAATGTGCTTGGACAAGCCCCCAGAAGTTTATGTCTCCTTACTTATGTTTGTTTTTTAAATTTAGTTTATATTTCTTATCGTAGTAAATTTGATTAGAGTGTTGTGATTGTCTGGCTGTACAGAATATGCTCAATGTTTCATACATATGTCTGTTCCTCTTCGGATCCTGCTACCATGTATGTTATTACAGAATGTTGAGTAGACCTCCCTTGGTATTTGGTTGGTGTTTTGTCATTATATATTTTATATGTATTGGTGATTATATAATTCATATAGTTTATATGTCATATATTTATATACATTTGCCATACATTAGTATATGTATGTTAGCCCCATAATCCTAACTTATCCATCCTCCCACCTTTCATTTTGGTTAACCGTTAGTTTGTTTTATAAGTCTGTGAGTGTCTTTTTCTGTGGAAATATGTTCATTGGTAGTAATCTTAGGATAACTTGTATAAGTGATACCATAGGATATTTGTCATTCACTTTTGACTTACTTAACCTAATATGATTATTTCTAGGCTCATCTGCAGTCCTGAAAACGGCACTGTTCATTTTTTCCCGAGGCTTCTATTCCATTCGGTACATATACCACTTCTTCCTTGTCCATTTATATGTTAATGGGCCTTTTGTTTGCTTGCATGTCTTGCCTACTGTCAGTATTGCTGCAGTGCATGTTTGCCTGTCTGTGCCTTTCCGATTCTGGTCTTATTAGGGTATAGGCCCATTAGGGGTTTGGACGCATCATATGGTAGCTCAGTTTTTTCTTTTTAAATGTAGCTCCATTCTGTTCTCATGATTAGCTGTTACCAGTTTACATCCAACCAACAGCATAGTGGGTATGCCTTTGTCCACTAACCCGTCAGCATTCATTGTTTGTAGACTTTTTACAGATGGCATTTTGAATTTTGGGTGGCGAAGTCCTTTTGTAGTTTGGATTTGCATCCAACCAATAATGATAAAATGATGGTTTCAACACAGGCATATACATTTTTGAGTGTTTTTTTATATCAAACTGGATAAAATGTTTGTATTTCTCATACAGAAAAGACATGTCGAGGTAGAAATGTACCTTTCAACTATTCATGTGTACACAAGTACACTGGGGAGATTGTAAAAGTGCAGATTGTGCTTCAGTAGGTCCGGTGGGCCTGAGTTCTATTTTTTTAACTACCTCATTTTTAACTAGTGATGCCACAGTCTCTGATTCATTAACCACAACTGTGAATATCAGAGATATAATTAGAAAGGTAAAAATTCATATTTAATTTTGAACTTAAAGTGTTTTATGGATTTTACACCTTTAATAGAATAGTGAGCACAGCAGCAACAATCATTTGTGAATATTTACTATAGACTGTGTATCTTTCTAACTTTTTTGTGTAGGATTCCAGGAAAAAGGCCTGGGCTGCGGCCAGAGTGGCCGTGGCCCCCAGGCCGGGCCGCCCCTCCAGGACCCCAGACGGGGCCCTGCGCTCCTGGCGGCTCCCTCCCCCGCCGCCCTGCTCCCTCCCGGAAGGCCTCGGGGCAGAGAGGTCCCACCCACCACGTACTGAACAGAGCCCGCGTTTCCTCAGAGCTGGAACTCCTGGCTCAGGGTCTCTTCCCTCCGCTGTCACGGAACTGCCCCGGAGCCCGAGGGGAGGGCGACCTCACTGAGGCTGCCGGCTCTGGAGGTGCCCCGGCGCCCGAAGCCATGACAGTCGTGGGGACGGCAGGCCGGGTAAGTGGACGCCCACACTCCGCCTGGTCCGGTGCCCGGGCGGCAGCACAAGACCAGCTTCTGAGGGGCAGGGGTTCGCTGCCACCCGCCGCTGCTGTGCAGAAAGAGCGGCCCTCAGCATCTGGTCCCGGGGAACTTCGGTCCCTCCTCTCGCCCCTGCCCTCAGCCTGGCTCGCGGGGCCTGGTGTGCATGGGGAGGGGCTTGGCCTGAGCGTCCTGAGGGGAAATGTGGCAAGGGAGGCACAGGGTCCGGCTGCAGCGTCAGCGCCCCTCCTCCCGACTGCGGGGAAAGCGGCTGAAATCTCCTCCCGAGACGCGCAGGCCCCTTATTCAGCTGAGTCCCTCTGCGATCCTTCCTCCCTGAGCTAAAGTACCGGGGGGAGGGAACAGGGGAGGGGACTGGCGCAGGTAATGGGGAACTTCAAAAGGTGATTGTTAACTAAGGAAAACCAGCTCTCCCAAGGTGAGGAATGTAGCGCTTTTCTTTGTATGGGAAGATGCAAGAGTCTGGGCTCACTGAAATCCTTCCTTTGATATGCACCTCAGCTCTCTGGGGCCTGCATTCTGTATTTGCATATTCTGAGTGCCTCAGGGCCCGCCGGCTCACATTGGAGGGCTGCAAGTGCTGAAGACTGTGACATCCTTTGTTTACTGATATGGCAAGAAATATTCCATTTCTCACAGGCTTGAGGGGCAGACAGTGAAAAAGAGTCGGAGAATCTGACTCCGCATGTACTTTGGTTTACATATAGATAATATTTATACTTAACTGTGCTAATAGAGGTTCTCAAGTCCAATCAACTTGTACTACTGCCCTCTATGTATCAATTTCATCAATATCATAAGACAAATGCCTATAGAATTGACTTAATCCATTTAAATAGGATAATGATTTTTAAAGGAAACATAATAGAAATATAACAACAAAACCTTTGCCACTAAAGGCTGGGTCTGGAACAACCTAAATAAATGTTCCATTGTTAAAATATTAAAAGATGTATTCAATAGAAATATCAACAAAAATGACAAATAATAAAGGTAGCAGAATGTTGAAATGTTCTATCTTTATCATTAAAGTGGCAGAAAATCATTTATTAGTAGGCACTGGGGGCAGAAAATGCCTGATTTTATATCTTTGCCATATATGTGCAGTTGTTTCAACAAGTAACTTAAAGACAAAATGGAAAAACAAGCAGGTTTGTGCCTGAGACCATGTTGATGTGAAACCAGGGATGGCCACCTTGTGCCAGGTGAGTTAAGTTTACCTGGCAGGTAGACCGCAGAGCTCCTGGGAAGCAAGGGTTGGAATTTTTCTGCTGGGTGCCCCTTAGGTTCTGTGACTTGACTGACTGTGAGTCATGTTTCGGGAAAGACCTGATCACAGGAAAAGGGTGGGAATAGAGTGATTTGGGGAGCAGCTAACAACATTCATCACAGCTCACGGCCTGAATGAATTTTAAAGAAACAGGAAAACAGATGCTTCTTATGGAATCAGAGAATGTGAGGGCTGGACAATCCCAGAAAATGAGGAACACCCATCCCATTTTCCAGATGAGAAAACAGAGGTCCAGCAAGGTGAAATCCCTCACCCAAGTTGCACCCGTCTCTCCTCCCCACTACGTGGTTCATGAAAGCAGGACTCTTCCTGTCTTGATCACTGCTGAACCCCAAAAAGGGCCAGGCATCTAGCAGCTGCTCCAAAAATTTGGGTTGACTGTAGGAACAATGCTATTTCTTTCTTTCTCACTCTTATTCAGGATTGTGCCAAGAACTCCCCAGGTTGCAATGTAATTCGATAAATGTAAATATTAATTGAGTTTTGCTGTGATGAGGACTTAGGCTTTGAAGGTAACAGACTTGGTTCAGATCTTGGTTCTGCCACTCCATAGCTGTTTGGCTTTGGGAAAATTACTAAACCTGTCTGAGATTATTTCCTCCTTTGTAAAGTGGGGATAAATCTATCTGAGCCAGCAGAGCACCTGCATGAGAGATGTGCACTAAATATTGGTCTTTCTTACTCTCCTACGCCATCTCTCTGTTCTTCCCAGAGAAGCTGTACAAAAGGACATAGTACTTTTTAAAAAATAGTTAACTAATTAATTAATTAATTTGTTTTTGGCTGCGTTGGGTCTTCGTTGCTATGCGCAGGCTTTCTCTAGTTGCGGCAAGCGGGGGCTACTCTTTGTTGCGGTGCGCGGGCTTCTCATTGTGGTGGCTTCTCTTGCTGCGCTTGTTGTGGAGCACCGGTTCTAGGTGCACAGGCTTCAGTAGTTGTGGCCTGCAGGCTCAGTAGTTGTGGCGCATGGGCTTAGGTGCTCCGCGGTATGTGGGATCTTCCCTGACCAGGGCTCGAACCCATGCCCCCTGCCTTGGCAGGCAGATTCTTAACCACTGCGTCACCAGGGAAGTTCGATATAGTACTTTTTGAAGAGGGGTTTGAATTTATTTCAGATTGTGTACATTTTTCTTGTAGAAAAGATTATTCCACTATAGAAACATAAACACACAAAACCACTCCAAATGCAGTATTCTATGGGTTAGATATTATCATTCACATTTTATAAGTAATTGGGCAAATGCCAAAGCACTAGGTACTGGGGAGTAAGAAGACTCAAATCTGGGGTGCCCCCCACCCCAATTTCAAGAGCAGGGTGTGTTTTTCAAATCCATGTTTCATCTGGTCTTTGTTTCTCATCCATCCTCTGTGTCTGCCTTTCTCAAGAAGGCTCAGATCCTTGGCTTTCACACCCTCCCGGCTGGCTGTGCCCCAGCTCCCGGCCTGGAACCTCTGCGTGCCTGTGTGTGCCTGCTCCCCCTGTGCATCACCAGCTTGGCCAGGGAGCTGCTGTATCGTGCACTGCTTGCTGTACCCAGAGTACCTGGACCCTTCTGGTACATGAAATGCACCCTCCTCACCATGTGTGCAGCCCATCCCCTTACCTTATATCCTGCCTCTAAGCCAGGGTTGGGGGTGACTACAGTGTGCATTCAGCTGTGTGAGGTGCTGGGATCAAAGTGAAGTTCCCAACTTTTGAAGTTGCAGGCTTGAGGGGCACACAGTGATTTAAAGTCGGGTCACCTGACTTAAAGGGGGGACTGATTGATTTAAAACCAAGGCAGCTGACTTAAAGCCTGCGTCCCTCAGCTGCAGGACGAGACCAACTTTGGCGGTGCACGGGTTCGCTCCAAGCCAGCACTGCTGTTCAGGAAGAGCTTCCAGTAGCGCCTTAGTGCAGGGGGACTTGGTCCGTTGTCTTGCCCCTGCCCTCAGAGGGGGGCCACCTGCTCTTCTGGAGAATCAGGGAGGGGGAAGAGCAGAGTCCCGGCTGGAGTTGCGGCACCCCTTGTCTGATGGCAGGGAAAGGGGGACGGGGCTGTGTGGTGTCCTGGGGCTGGACTCACCAGGTCGACTCAGCCTCTCAGCCTCCTAACCTCCCCCGTCCACACACACTCCACAAGAGTTTCCAGTAATATGTAATTGCGCCTTAGGTTCTCGGCCTTCAAACTCATACCCAGGCTCCCAGGTCCCTTGATTCAGCCAATTCCTCTGTGCTCTTTCTTCTATTAGATACAGTCCCAGAGGGAGGGGCTGGGGGATGGGACTGGAGGGATGCCGGCAGCACTGGCCTCAGCTGACTAAAGAGATCTGGGGCCTGCGCTATCACACATGTGCGAGGACACTTAAGGCAGAATCGAGGGGGCCAGTTAGAGGCAGTCCTTGCTGCCTCAAGTGAGTATGGGTCACCGTCGGGTGGGGAGCACGCTGACCCCTGAGAAGTACTGTTAGGAGGATGTGTTCCTCCCTCGGCTTCAAGGACGTGGGTGGGCTTCAGGGCTCCAGTTCCCCTCCAGGCCTCCAGGTCCGACTGCACCGCAGCGGCCTTGCAGACCCGCCTTCCTGTCCCAGAACTTGCCAGGCTCCAGGAAGAATCCAGACAGCAGAGATGGTGCCTGAGGGCTCCAGCTTGAAAAGTGCTGTCCCTGGGGACCCAACAGTGGAGGGAGGAAGGGTGAAGGGAGTGGGGGGGCGGGGTCGGGAGGGGTGGCTGCCCTGGGAGACGTTGAGAGAGAAATATCGCCCCCCACACCCCCTGCCCCTGCAACTGACCCATTGATGCCATAGGATCTCAGGGCCTTTTAGTCAGAGATGCCTCTGCTTCTTTACTCTTGTGTTCAAAACGATGCAAAACCAACTCTTCATCCTCTTGCTGCCTTGCCAGGACTTTTACAGCACTGTTCTTTTGAAGCACTCATTCCCTAAACTGCAGTTTGGAGCTGTCCCAGCTATTTAAAAGTGTTCTCCTTAAACTGAGACTAAATCCTACTCTTTTGGAAAAACGGCCTTCACTTCATTGGAGATCATCTTTTCTGCCCATTCCTTCCTTCTACTGCCCTCTTAAGAACCCATGTGCTCAAAGAGCTTGGTGATTTATTTTTTGCTTGATGTCAAAAAGAAACCTTCCCCATGCACCCCAAAAAGCTTTCCTGGAACATAGGTGTTTCACAACCATGACAGTGTTTTGCAGTTAGTATACACTGGGTAGACTGCCTAGCAATCCCTCCAAGAGCCAGAGGTGAGCAAACCTTTACTTATTTGATCAGATGCCCTTCAAGTTTAGGAAGGTCCCATTCTTATGACCCAGCAGGTAAGACAGAGCCCTGGATAGCTGTGGCTGTGATTAGATAACTTCTGATGATTTTATTTCCCTTACTGAGCTGCTGCTTCTAGGTTAAATTCATTTTATTACCTGTCCATTTTTAAAGAAAGGCTGACAAAGTCACTGTAATAGGTCAGGAGTCTGAACTCAGGGTTGGTCAAAGGTACTCACAGGGAGGAAGGTGGATAAAAATAGGAGGGTAAAATAGGAGGGTTGGCAAGTACAGCCAGGACACCCGTGTTCATCATGCATACTAATAAAGGCCAGAATCTCCTCATTTATCTCTGGTGGGAAGTTCTGATGGTTTCACAGGATCAAACTCAAATCATATTCAAACTAGAGGATTTCCCTGAGTATAAAAGGAAGTATCCGTCCCTAGCAGGAGACGCTGCAGAGGAATAAAGACGTAGATGTAGAGAACGGACCTGAGGACACAGGGAGGGGGAAGGGTAAGCTGGGAGGAAGTGAGAGAGTGGCATGGACATACATACACTACCAAAGGTGAAATAGATAGCTATTGGGAAGCAGCTGCATATAGCACAGGGAGATCAGCTCAGTGCTTTGTGACCACCTAGAGGGGTGGGATAGGGAAGGTGGGAGGGAGACACAAGAGGGAGAGGATATGGGGATATATGTATACGAATAGTTGATTCACTTTGTTATACAGCAGAAACTAACACAACAAGGTAAAGCAATTATACTCCAATAAAGATGTTAACAACAACAACAAAGAAAACCCAAAATCAAAGTCAGTCAAGCCAACGGAGACAATGTATGTGTTTACAGTTCAAGAAATCCACAAGGGAATCCTTTATTCTGTAGGCAATGAATGGTCCATTCGAAAAGAAAAAAACTTTCTAAAATGTTGTTTTTCCATTTATTGTTCAGAACATCATTTTTATACCTCTGCATTTCTTACTATTCAAAGTCAAGTCACGTGAGTTACAGGGAAGCAGCTGATTGATTTAAAGTTGGGTCATGTGATTTAAAAACCAGTGGCAGTTGATTGATTTGAATCCCGGTCATATGACATAAGGAGGGGGTGCTAAAAACTGCTTTTTCATCTCTGGCTCAGAATATCATATTTACCTTGGTTTTTCTTAGGATTTAGAAAACTTGAGCTGTCTCTCCTTGGAATCATCAGGAGAAAAATACAGTATTTCAGGTTCATTCTTGAAACCAACTTCTCACGGTTAAGGTGTATTGGCTAAAAGATCTTCCTTCTTCAAGAGATTCCAAACCTCTGTAAGACACTTCATTGTAATTGGAGAAAAAAGAAGAATAAATTCAGGCCAGCAGCTGCAGGAGGCCAAGGCAGCCCCCAGGACTAGGGAAGGAGAAGGAGGAAGGGCTGAGAGTTGCCATTAGAGCAGACAACCTCCAGAGGGCGCTGAAGCACCGGCAGAGCCCACCTGCCACTCCCAGTTTGGCACTCCAGGGTCAGATTTGGGTTTGGAGATGGGGTTGCTGTAACCCCAAGGAGGTGAGCAGAGAGGAGGAGTTGATTACCGGTCTCCTCTGACTCTCTGACCCAAATTGCCTGGCTTCACAGGGGGGACAGAGTTTTGCTTTCAGCAAACTGATGGGGCACTTCCAGGCAGGTCGGGTTGCCCAGTGGCCCGACAGCCTGACAGGCTGACTGCGGTGTGACCGCCCTTTGTTTCTCCAGAATCTGTACATCAGGAGGTGCATGGGTGCGGGAGCCCATCCAGCGCCCCTCCCCCCAAGGGGGATGGCACCTTCCCTGGCTGTACCCTATGATCACCAGGTACTTGAAATGAATGCAAGTTTTTTGACTTCAAGGAAAAGCTCACATAACCGTTTCTTCCTCATAATGTATGGGATTTACTATAATGGAAGGACATTAGAAAGAACAGGTAGAAAACTCACCTGTTGGTCTCCATGTAGGAGTTTATTTTGCATGAATCCCTCCTACATGAGTAGATAGCAGAGGTTTATTTTTGTTCCCGTGTGTGTAGTTGTGGCAGAGGATGTAGGCATGGTGATTTGAAGCGTCAAAGAAATATTCTCAGAACTCTCAAGACTTCTCTCGATCGGAACCGAAAGAGACCTGGAAAAGGAGGAAAAGAAAAGGAGGAGGGAGAACGAATGACTGTTTCTCAGTAAATTCACCTTCCTGGTTGATTGTTCTGTCTTCTCATTTCTTTTAACTTCTATGTATGTCTAATGGAATAATGTAGAAAGGCTGATTTTTATGCTTTAAACGATTTTACATCACAAAGAAACTAGAAGTGCCTAACAGAACTTATTCAAATCAATTTTACATAGAGACTTTGATATTAAATTTGTATACTAAAATGGGTTTATCCCAATTTTCTCTTTCTTTTTGAGTGAATATTTGTAACATATTTTTGTAGATAATAATGTATCCTAGATATACAAAATTGTGAGAATGGGTACGATTTTTTACCACTTAAAAGATTTCTTTTAGATGAATAGATTGTACACTTTAAATGCCAATGTTGTGTCTTACGTGTTGTTTTTTAATTCCTTGATTTCCAAAACTTGAGTTTATTTAATTGATTTCTATCTAATAATCTGTGTCTCCCCTTTATTGTTTCTTACTTTATATTTTATTGATCTATAGTTAATTTACATTATTATATTAGTTTCAGAGGTACAACATAGTGATTCATAAATGTTTAGGTTCTTCTCCATTTATAGTTATTATAAAAGAGTGGCTATATTCCCCATGCTATACAGTACATCACTGTAGATTATTGATTTTATACATAGTGGATTGTACCTCAAAATCTCCTACCACTATTTTGCTCCTCCACCCTATCTCTCCCTGCTGGTAACCACTAGTCTGTTCTTTAGTCTGTTAGTCTGTTTTTTTGTTGTTGTTGTATTCAATTTTTTAGATGCCATGTATAAGTGATAACATACCATGCTTGTTTTCTCATAACACACCATGCTTTTATTCTCACAACATGCCATGCTTGTTTTCTCTGCGGCTTATTTTACTAAGCATAATACCCTCCAAATCCATCCATGTTCTTGCAAATGGCAAAATTTCATTTTTTGCTGAAGTCATCATAAAAAATCTTTTTTATCCACTAAGCTATTGATGAACACTTAGTTTGACTCTATATCTTGGCTATGGCAAATAACACTGTTATGAACATTGGTGTGCAGTTATTTTTTTTGAAATAGTGTTTTTGTTTTCTTCTGATATACCCAAGAGTGAAATTGCTGGATATTATGGTAGGTCTATTTTTAGTTTTTTGTGGAACCTCCATTCTGCCTTCCACAGTAGCTGCACTACTTCACATTCACATCAAGAGTGTACAAGAGTTTCCCTTTCTCCACATCCTCACTAACCTTTGTTATTTGTGATCTTTTTGATGACAGCCATTCTGACAAGACTGAGGTGATATATCTCATAGTTTTGATTTGCATTTTACTGCCGATTAGCTATGTTTAGCATCTTTGTGAGTTCTGGCTGTCTATATGTAGTTTTTCCTTGGAAAAAATGTCTATTTAGGTCTTCTCATTTTTTTAAAAAAGATTTTGGGTGTTTTTTTGATATTGAGTTGTATGTGCTGTTTCTGTAGTTTAGATAGGAACCCTTGCTTGGTCATCTTTTTTGATGTTAACCTCTTATCATGTGCAAATATTGTCTCTCCTTCAGCAGGTTGTCTTTTCATTTTGTCTTTGGTTTCCTTTGCTGTGCAAAATCTTTTAAGTTTAGTGAAGTCCCATTTGTTTACTTTTGCTTTTGTTTCATTTGCCTTAGTAGACTGAACCTAAACATGTTGCAGTCATTTATGTTGAAGAATGTTCTATATTTTCCTCTAGGGGTTTTATGGTTTCTGGTCCTACCTTTAGGTCTTTATTCAGTTTAGCATTTATTTTATATATGGTGTGCTAAAATAATCTAATTTTATTCTTTTCCATGTAGCTGACCAGTTTTCCCAGTACCACTTATTGAAGAGACAGTTTTTTCTCCATATTGCCTGCTTTGTCATAAATCAATTAAATATAAGTGTGTGGGATTAGTTCTGGGATCTCTATTCTATTCCACTGATCTTTGTGTCTGTTTTTGCTCTGGTACCTTTCTCTCTGATTACTGTCGCTTTGCAGTATAGTCTGAAGTCAAGGTGCGTGATGCCTCCAGCTGTGTTCTTTCTCAAGATTGCTTGGCTATTTGGGGTCTTTGTGTTTCTATACAAATTTTAAAATTACTTTTTCAAGTTCTGTGAAAATGCTTTGGTATTCTGATAGGGATTGCATTAAATCTGTAGATTGTCTTTGGTAGTATGGTTATTTTAAGAGTATTAATTCTTCCAGTCCATGCACATGCTATATTTTTCCATCTTTTTGTGTTGTCTTCAACTTCTTTCAGCAATGGCTGATAGATTTCTGAGCACATGTGTTTTACCTGCTTAGGTGTGTTTATTCCTAGGTATCTTATTCTTTTTGATGTGATTGCATATGGTATAGTTTTCTTAATTTTTCTTTCTGACAGCTTTGAGTTTTGTTTTTTCTTCTTTTTCTAATTCCTTCAGGTGTAATGTTAGGTTGTTTATTTGATATTTTTCTTGATTCCTAAGAATAAGCTTGTATCACTATAACTTCCCCCTGTGAACTGCGTTGGCTGTGTCCCATAGATTTTGGATCATTGTGTGTTCATTTTCATTTGTCTTGGGTATTTTTAGAATCCCTCTTTAATTTCTTCAGTGTTCCCTTCTTCCCCTTTTATTCCCTTCATCTGTGATGTGAGGACTATCTTTATTATTATGTTTGGATTTCTTTCAGTTTTGTGTATGTGTGTGTGTGTGTGTGTGTGTGTGTGTGTGTGTGTGATTATTTAAGTTGCTGAGCTCTTAATTTCACATGGACACTAACAACCCTGCATTGTTAATCTGCTCCCCCACAGTTACTGAATTTGACCTTATATTTTACATCTACTTGTTTTGTGTGTCCCTTAACTTCTTATTGTGAATATAGATGAGTTTATTACTGTTTTTTTCATCCTTCCTATTAGCTGTATCCATGGTTGATTTATTACCTTTGTTGAATATTTGCCTTAACCAATGAGTTTTTTCCTTTAGTAAGTTTCCTTTCCTAATTTTTATGTTTCAGTCGTGACCTTTTCTTTTTCACTTAGAAAAGCCCCTTTAAGATTTCTCATAAAGCTGGTTTGGCGATGCTGAGCTCTTTTAGTTTTTCTTCTCTGTAAAACTTTAGATCTCACCATCAAATCTGAAGGAGAGCCTTGCTGGGTAGAGTATTTTTGCTTATAGGCTTTTCCCTTTCATGACTTTAAATATACCATGCCACTCCCTTCTGGCATGCAGAGGTTATCCTGAAAAGTCAGCAGATAACTTTATGCAATTTCCCATGTTTGTAACTTGTTGCTTTTCCTTTGCTCCTTTTAATAATGTCTTTTTATCTTTATTTTTTTTTCCATTTTAATTACGATGAGTCTTGGTGTGGTCCTCTGCGTTGATCCTGTTTTAACCTTACTCTGTTTACTGGACTTGGATGTCTGTTTTCTTTCCCAGGTTAGGGAAGTTTTCAACTCTTATGTCTTCAGGTATGTTTTACACTGCTTTCTCTTTCCTTTTTGCTTCTGGGACCAGTATAATGCAAATATTAGTACACTTGATGTTGTTTCACAAGTCTGTTCAACTTTCCTTATTTCATTTTAATCTATTGTTTTACCATTCATCTTCAGTGATTGCCAGTACTCTGTCCTTCAGTTTTCTGATTCATTCCTCTGTATCATTTAGTCTACAGTAGTTTCCTTTAATGTATTTTTCATTTCAGTTATTGTATTCCTCATCTCTGTTTTGTTGTTCTTTAATGGTCTCTTTTTAAAAACATTCTAACTTCTTGCTCTGGTCGTCCATTCTTCTCCTGCGTTCTTTGATCATCCTTACAGTCATTAGCTTGAACCCTTTGTTGAGGAGATTGGCTATCTCCACTTCACTTAGATATTCTTCTGAATTCTTATCTTGGGCCTTCATTTGGATCGTGTTTCTCTGTCACCTCATTTTTCTTAACTTCCTGTTTTTATTGCTATGTGTGTAGTAGGTTCGTTACATTTCCTGACCTTGGGGAAGTGGCCTTTTGTAGGAGATGTCCTATGGGTCCCAGCAGCCCCCTCTCCCCTGGTCACTAGAGCTATATATTCTAGGTGTACCCCCTACGTGGGTTGCTTGGGCTCTTCTGCTGTGGTGGGCTGACTACAGTGGGTAGTCTGGTAGGCTTGGCTGCCCCCAGACTGCTTGTTTACCAGGCTCTTCCTTGTATGGAGGCTGTCTGTGCTGCTTGGTGAGACTAAATCATAAGGCAGCTGGCTGCACAACTCTGGGGGACACCAAATCTAGTGCTGGTTCACTTATGGGTAGAATTGCAGTCCAGGTGATATCAGGGCTAGTGCCCAGTCACTGGTTCTGGGACTATGCTGGCTACTGGGAGGAAGAGACAGGTTCTGCGTTCTGGCTGCAGGGCCCAGGAGCCACAGAGTTGGTGTTGGATCACTGTTCCTGACACAGCACTCTGCAGGGTCGGGGGTATCCCTAATCTTGTGTTGGTATTCTGATGGGCAGGGTCAGGACCCAGCTGAGTCCATGGCTGCTTCTGGCCTGCAATTAAGTGGCCTGGTTACACAGGCTGCTGGGCTGTGGTATTCCTGGAGCTGGTGTGTGCCTGTTGGTGTATGAGGCTGATCCCACTGCTAGAGCAGGTTTGCTGTTGGGCAGGTCCAAGCTCCATCCAGTCCCTGTGCAGTTATCACCTGCCGATGGTGAGGCTGACTCCAAGGCCAGAGCAGGCTCACGTGTCAGAGGGCCCAGGGACTCTGGGACTGGTGCCTGTCTACTGAGGTGTGGAGGCTGGTCCTGGGGCTTTTGGTGGCTGGACCCATGTCCAGGGGCAGCTGGGCACTGAGAGGATCTGAAGGCAGCCTGTTTGCTGGTGGGTGGGGCTATGCCCCTGCTCAGTTAGTTGCTTGGCCTGCAGCATCCTAGTACTTGTGTCTATAGTCTGGTGGAAATGGGTGGGGCTCTGTCCTGAGGCTGATAAGCTAGAGGGAGGATTCTGAAATTATGCTTGCTGGTACCAGCGTCCACGAGGTAGAAGGAGCTCCCCCGAATGGCTGCTGCCAGTGTCTCTGTCCCTGAGGCTGTGCTGTAGTTGCCTCTTGCCTCTCTGGGAGACTCTCCAAGATCAGGAGGTAGGTGTTACCCGGGATCCTTTCAAATGACTGCTTCTGTTCTGATTCTCAGATCATGTGGGATTTTGTGAGCATCTTTTAAGAGTGGAATCTCTATTTCCCACAACCCTCTGGCTCTCTGGAAAATAAGCACTACTGGTCTTCAAAGCCCAACTTTCTAGGAACTCTTCTTTCCAGAACAGGATCCCTGGGCTTGGGAGCCTGATGTTGGCTTCATACCCCTTGCTACCTGGGAGCACCTCTGAAATTGTAATTATTCTCCCATTTGTGGGCCACCCACTTGGTGGTATGGGTCTTGACTCTATTGAGCTTTTGCCCTTCCTTTCTGTCTTGTCGAGGTGCCTTCCTTATATCTTTAGCTGTAAAACATCTTTTATGGTAGGTCCCGGCCTTTTTCATCAATTGCTGTTCTGTAAACAGTTGTGACTTTGGTGTGCCCATGAGAGGCATCAAGCTCTGGGTCTTTGAATGCTACCATGTGGGACAATCTCTCTACTTCATTCTTAAATCATATTATTTAAGTTTTCTTAGTATCTTATTTGATTAGCGACAGTTTGAAATTTATTATCACTCATGTTTGCTTCGCCTGTTTAAAAAAATTGAATAGTGCATTCATTCAGTTTGAAATGAAGGTAGTGACCTGTGAATTTCCATAACTCAAAAATCAAGGATAGGACAAAAGCCTTTTCTACTTGTGTTACCCTCAAACTCTGCACCCCACCCCAGCCTGGGGATTAACCTCTTGCACCCATGCTCACCTTCTGTTTTCGGACTGTTAACCATCATTTCATCTGTATGTGTGTTGACAAAGTGAACTCTAGTCTTTGCAGTTTTTGTGTTTTGTTTTTTGGTTTAGGGAACAGTCCTAGTATGAATGTACATTTACTGGTCTGCTGAAGTTCATATATAAACCTGTCAAGCACATTACCAGAATTGGAATTGCTTGTATATACACTTCGATAAATTTTAGAGACAATGGTAGAACAGAAGTAAATTGTATTTCAAATATCACAATATTCTCACACCATGAAAACCCTTCCCTTTTTAATATATTTGTGTGTAGTTTATCTTTATGCCCATACTATATTTCCCAGAGATGGGTAAGTGTTATGTTTCTTGCTGGCACATTTACCGTATTGTTCAAAGTCAGGCGTTTAGTGGTTTTAGCATGATCCTATTTCCATGAACTCGCAAATACAAGATCTTCTCTCACACTGTCTTTTACTCCCTGCTGTTTTATATTGCCCTCCTAATTCTCAGTCCTGGTCTTTCTTTATGTTCTTCATCAACCTGGATAGGTTATACTATTTTCTCCCTTATTCAAGACCAATAGAATAGAATAGAACACCCAGAAATAAACCCTGATATATGGCCAAATGATTTTTGACAAGTTGCCAAGACTTTTCAAAGTAGAAAGGATAGTATTTTCAACACATGTTGCTGAGAAGTCTTGTGGTCAACATGCAAAAGAAGGAAGATGGACCCTTACCTAACATCATATGCAAAAATTAATGAAAACGTATCAAGAAACTAAATATAAGACTTAATAAAATAAAAAGTCTAAGAAGAAGATACAGGACAAGAGCTTCATGATATTGGATTTGGCAGTGTTTTCCTCAATATGAAACGAAGGAACAACAAAGGTACAGCTAAGAAAAAAATAAACAATTTGCAGTACATAAGTTAAAAAAATGTGTATCAAAGAAATGTAAACAGAATAAAATGGCAACCCACAAGATAGGAGAAAATATTTCAGAGCCATCTATCTGACAAGAGATTTCTCTTCAGAATATACAAAGAACTCCTACAACTGAACAAAAAGCAAACACCCTGATTCAAAAATGGATAAAAGACTTGAATAGATGGTTCTTCAAAAAGATGTACAAATGACTAAGCACTTGAATAGATGCTTCATATCACTAAATGCATGTTTATATATTTGTGTGCATGCATATACACACAAGCACACACACACATACACAAGCAGAAAACAACTATTGGTGAGGATGTGAGGGAGTTGGAACCATTGTGCTATGTCAGAGGGAATGCAGAATGATACAGCTGCTTTGCAAAAGAGTATGGCAATTTTTCAGATATTGAAAAATAGAGTTACTACATGATCCAGGAATTTTACTATGAGGTATACCCAAAGGTATTGAAATCAGGGTCTTAAAGAAATATTTGTACTCCAGTGTTTAGAGCAGTAATAATCACAGTAGCTAAAATATGAAAGCAACCTAAGTTTTCATCCACTAGTTCCTGGATAAGCAAAGTGTGGTATACCCATATAATACAATATTATTCAGTGTTAAGAAGGAAAAGATCTAGGAATATGCTACAACATGGATGAATCTTGAGGAAATTTAGCCACCAAAAATGCCATTTTTGTGACTTTTAGTGAGTCATAACAATACAACTACTTATTTCAATTATATTGGGTACTTAGTGTAGTCAAAACCATAGAAATTGGGAGGGTAATGATGCTTTTCTGGTGGTTATGGAACAAAAAGGAAAGTTATGTTTAAAGGATATAGAGTTACAGTTTTAAAATGTAGAAAAGAATTAGAAAGATAAATGGTGATGTTGATCGCCCAATAATATGAATGCATTTAATATCACTGAACACTGCACTTTATAATAATTAACATGTTATATTTTATGTTATTTGATTTTACCACATACAAAATTGGGAAAGAATGTAATATCAGTAAAGGGAGTGGACCTGGGATAGAGCAGAGAGTTATCAGAAGGGTGAGACACTGCATATGTTGAAGAAGAAGAGCTGAGAGTATTCATTGGCCAGAAGAGACCTTATAAAAAAGAAAAAAAAATACTCTGAGGGTGTATTAGATAGATATCTGTTGGTGTGCTGCTATCTCCCATGGGTTATCTTAAAGAGTCTTTAATAAAGTCAATAAGGCTTGCTGAGGCTTTTTTAAAAACTGGATTCCCCAGGAGATAATTAGAGGGTGGTACTTAAGTCTATGTCTAGGTTGACAGATTTTGCAGGGAAAACGAACCTGAGAACAGTGGAGGTCTTAAGAGTGTAAGTACATGGAAATTAGAAAAAAATAATAATAAAGGGAATTAGGAAAACTTTGGACTTCGAAGGTCATGTATTATTACTGAGTCAGACCTGAGGTTTCTAAGGAGTTATATACACAGTTGCTATTTGGATTACTTGTTGTTAAAGATAAGTGGAAAAACTAGAGTCGTTCCCAAGTGTAGGTAAGATATAATGAGAGGATGGAGGTGGAAAGTAAGGAGGCCCAGAGAAAAGTGGGAAGGTCATATTGGGCCAAGATGGTGGTAATATCCAACAGAACAGATGGTAGGACAGACTATGGATTCATCTTTTTTATTTCGCCTCCACCCCTTATCCTTAATAATTCTTTGGGAATATTTCACTGCTCTGTGATGCAGGTACAGAATTCGAGTGAGGAGGCTACACCTGCAGTGTCCAGCTGTCTGAGTCCTCAGTGTGCTTCAAATGATGGAGAACTATTGCTTCTTTATGAGAAGGGTTAGTACCTCGTAGCTAAGCTTAAGCTGGTGCTTATGCAATATTGATTCCATTTTATATATACTGTTGGCATGGAGGTTCCTCCTCCTCTTTTCTTGAACATTATGAAATGAATCTATATTTCTCAGTATTTGGGTATATCAGATAAATACGTTAAGTAAAGGAATCTTATGTATTGCTCCCTGCATAGTTTGCTCTTTCTTGTTTCTCTTTTACCTTTACTAAATTAGCACAGGGAGAGACCTTGAAATATTCTAATCAGGAGAGATTAGAACATCATATTTCTAGAGAGGTTGGTTGGACAGAGCAGGGGTCCCAGTGAGAATCCAAGCTTCTGTTTCTACTTGGAAGTGTATCTGTGTAGAAAAGAGGGCTCCAGGAAATATCCTAGAATATTCCAGTGTCCCTGCAGGAGATCATTAATAGAGGCAGGATCTGGTACCAGATCAGTGTACTATGACATGTTTGTCAGTCATCTGATGTGAGATTCTCAGAGCCAATCCCATATGGTAGGGCCGAGTGCAGAGTGATGAAGAACCTGTGAAAGCCTTTGATTGCATGTTAAAGATGAAGCTCTGATTTTGGGGATAATTTTCTTACCTGACTGAATGTCACCCTTCTGTGAGGATGAGATTCTGTGCTTTTCCTCTGTTGATGACCACTGACTGAAAATCATTAGAGGATCATGTCTAGAAAGCATTCTTTTTTTAATTTCTTAAAGAAGAAAGCATAGAGTACATTTTTATCCACTTTCAAATTGAGGATCAAGGGGAATGACATCAGTGAAAATGTCAGAGTAGGGAGCTCTGGCTTGTGTCCATCCCCAGAAACACTGACATACGTGGTAAAACCTGTCAAAATGATCTTATCAACACATGTAAGTTTTCTTTTCTTTTCACGCTGTAGATTTATCTTTCATTGAAACTTTACTTACTACAGGATGTGGAGAATAAACAAGGAAGTAGAAACTGTATTTCCTGATGAGAGAATCACTAAGTCACATTAGCTGTTCTGAGCTCTGCCTTACTCACCTTGACTCTAATTAAAACAAACAAACAAACAAAACACTTTTTTTTTGGTAAGTCAGTTCTGACATTTCCTCGTTAAAGACAAGGTAACAGATACAGACTCAGATCTACCAGAATTGAACAAACTTTTGATTGTACCTGTGTTGAACATATGAGCATGACCTGCTACAAATCTGCACTATACTCATTGCCACAACCGACAAATTCCCTTTTTCCACTCCTGATATGTTGCATGTAAGGAATGCATAGGTCACTAACCCCAGCTGGCCACAGGTAAACTCTGCCAGATGGATTACTGCATGTTTTCCTGCTGGAAGACCACACATTCTCGAGGACCATGCCTGCAGAGTATCTGGGCTCTTCTTTTTTTTCTGGATAAAGGTTAGATAATCACCTAATTTTATGAGAAATATATAAATTGTATTTGCATATTCTTCAGGTTTTTATTTATCCATTCTCTTTCAAGTCCTAAGTGCAAATATTAAAGTGATTTCCAAGAGGGTGGTAAATAAGACAGCTACATTTTTGCTCCAAAATTAGCAATAAATCATAATACAATTGTGAATGCATTAATGTGTGATTAATATGTAGATACTTATGTAAATGCAAGTTTAGTAATGCTTTGTGGAGAGCTTCAGAATCTAGGTATTAAAAAAAAAATGAAGAAGGAGTTTTTGAAACTCTCAGGGAATTATAGAGAAGTCTTTGTGTCTATAAATATCATTCTGAAATAATGCATATTCTCAGAAATAAACTAGGCATAACATTGTAGGAAAAAAACTTCATGAAATGAAAGAGCATGTGAGATGGCCATACAAGAAAAAGAATATTCTCAGAGAATAATGAACAGTGTGGAGTTCAGCAGAAGGGTCATACACATTCAGAGAGCCAAACTTTGGAGAGCCTAATTGTGAGTTCCTCATATTTCATCTTTGGAGACACGGTAGTCATTTGAAATATGCTGTTATAAGATGACGTTAACATACTTAAATACTTTTGTTTAGAAATGACCACTTAGAACCAGAGTAAATGAAAGAGAACACAAAATTATGTTTATGTTGATTTTTAAAGACCTCAGGTGAGTGCTGATTATTTAAAAATACATGATGTCTTTCACTGCAAAGTAAAGGAGCTGTTACAGTGGAGGATTACTGGACAGAATGTCAATATTATGACATAGTATGAGTGTGTTTCGTGTTTGGTAATTGCAATCATTGTTGCTTTTGTTGTGGTCATCCATTTACAGTGCTTGGTGTCAGTTGATTTATCTCTTGTAAAAATAAAATACAGTCTGTGTGTGTGTGAAAAAAAATGCATGATGTCTTGACTAAAGTTGTATGGAATTTGAGACCTGGAAAAAAGCATTTCTTTTCTGTAATGCTAGGATGCTAATTGGACATTTTTGCAAGAAAGAGATTTCAGGATGCAAATCTCGTGTCTCTAAGGTGGGAAGTCAGTTCATGGCGGAACATTCTATTAAACTTGTGTGAGTGGAGAAATATTTCTTTGGAAGGAAGAGGTCACGAATCCCTTGTTAATAGTTAATGGTTTATAGTATACCGAATTAGCAAAATGGCTATTTCTGAACTTTAGAAAAAAATAATATAGTTTTTCTGCATTTATAACATGAAGCTGATGTAAAATATCAAAAATTCTTTATTTTGAAAAGCAATGTAATCAATTTGACATAATTCATATATGTTGAACCTGTGGTACACACACACAGTAAAACTTACATTCAGAAAATTTTTTGCACTTAAGAAATATTTTCAAGTGTAGTTGATTTACAATGTTGTGGGTTTTTTAAATACATGTTTATTGGAGTATACTTACTTTACAACACTGTATTAGTTTCTGCTTTACAACAAAGTGAATCAGCTATATGTATACATATATTCCCCATATCCCCCCCTCTTGAGCCTCCCTCCCACACTCCCTACCCCACCCCTCTGGGGGACATAAAGCACCGAGCTGATCTCCCTGTGCTATGCGGCAGCTTACCACCAGCTATTTTACATTTGGTAGTGTATATATGTCAGTGCTACTCTCTCACTACGTCCCTGTCTCCCCTTCCCCCCTGTGTCCTTAAGTCCGTTCTCTACATCTGTGTCTTTATTCCTGCCCTGTCACTAGGTTCGTCAGTACCATTTTTCTAGATTCCATATATATGTGTTAGCATACGGTATTTGTTTTTCTCTTTCTGACTTACTTCACTCTGTAGGACAGACTCTAGGTCCAACCACCTCACTGCAAATAACTCAGTTTTGTTCCTTTTTATGCCTGAGTAATACTCCATTGTATAGATGTGCCACATCTTCTTTATCCATTCATCTGTCGATGGACATTTAGGTTGCTTCCATGTCCTGGCTATTGTAAATAGTGCTACAGTGAACATTGTGGTGCGTGTATCTTTTGAATTATGGTTTTCTCCGGGTATATGCCCAGTAGTGGGATTGCTGGGTCATATGGTAGTTCTATTTTTAGCTTTTAAGGAATCTCCATACTGTTCTCCATAGTGGCTGTATCAGTTTACATTCCCACCAACAGTTCAGGAGGGTTCCCTTTTCTCCACACCCTCAGCAGCCTTTATACATTGTTGTATTAATTTCTGCTGTGCAGCAAAGTGATTCAGTTTTATATCTATCTATCTATCTATCTATATCTATATCTATATATCTATATATCTATATATATTCTTTTCCATTATGGTTTATCACAGGATATTGAATATAGTTTCCTGTGCTATACAGTAGGTCTTTGTGGGTTGTCCATCCTATGTAGAATAGTTTGCTTCTGCTATTCCAAAACTCCCAATCTTTCCTTCACTCTCTCCTTGGCAACCACAACTCTCTTTTCTATATCTGTGTGTTTGTTTCTGTTTCGCTGACATGTTCATTTGTGTCCTGTTTTCGATTCCACATATAAGTAATATTATATGGTATTTGTCTTTCTCTCTCTGACTTACTTCACTTAGTATCATTATCTCTAGGTGAATCCATGTTGCTGCAAATGGCATTATTTCATTCTTTTTTATGTCTGAATAATATCTATTGTATACGTATACCACACCTTCTTTATACATTCATTTTTCAATGAACATTTAGGTTGTTTCCATGTCTTGGCTATTATAAATACTCCTGCTATGAACATAGGGTTTCATGTATCTTTTTGAATTATAGTTTTGTCTAGATATATGTCCACAAGTGGGATTGCTAGATCATATGGCAACTCTCTTTATAGTATTTTTGAGGAACCTCCATACTGTTTTCCATAGTGGCTGCACCAACTTACATGGCCACCGACAGTGTAGAAGGGTTCCCTTTTCTCCATACCCCCTCCAGCATTTGTTAATTGTAGATTTTTTTTAATGATGGCCATTCTGATCAGTGTGAAGTGATACCTCATTGTAATTTGGATTTGCATTAATCTAATAATTAGTGATGATGAGCATCTTTTCATGTGCCTATTGGCTCTCTGTATGTCTTCTTTGGAGAAATGTTTATTTAGGTCTTCTACCCATTTTTCCATTGAGTTATTTGTTATTTTGTTATTGAGTTGTATGAGCTGTTTGTATAGTTTGGAAATTAAGCCCTTGTCAGTCTCATCATTTGCTAATATTTTCTCCCAGTCCATAGGTTGTATTTTCATTTTGATTATGGTTTCCTTTGCTGTGCAAAAGCTTATAAGTTTGATTAGTTCCTGTTTCTTTTTTGCTTTTACAGTAAGTCCCCTACATATGAACAAGTTCTGTTCCAAGAGTGCGTTTGTAAGTCCAACAAAGTTCGCCTAGGTACCCAACTTACACAGTCGGCTATGTGGTATTGTACCGTAATAGGTTTATAATACTTTTCATGCAAACAATACATAAAAAACAAGTACAAAAATAAAGAAAGCATTTTTAATCTTACAGTACAGTAACTTGAAAAGTACAGTAATACAGTACAACACCTGGAATACTCAGGCTGGCATCGAGGGAACAGGCGAGAAGAGTTACTGATTGGAGGAGGGAGAGGAGGTGGGAGATGGTAGACGTGAAGGATTATCAGCAGTAGGAGACAGAGGGCAAGGTGCAATTTCACTCATAACTGACGTTGATGGCAAAGGTTCTGTTTCCTTGATAGATTTAATTCTATCTACCCTCTTGAAAGAATGATCCATTGATGTCTGGGTAGTAGCTCTTTTTTTCTCATCATAGATGACAAGGTAGCACTGGATTGCATTCTGAATGGCTGCTGCCACCTTTGGGTCCCATTCTAGGTTCGGGTCCTGTGCCTCAAAAACTAACAGTGCTTCCTCAGATAATGAAGATTCCCTTGTCATTTTCTGTGTCTTGAATCTCTTCAGTTCTTCAGTTACTTCTTCTTCCTCCTGTCCCTCTTCATCCTTTCTCTGGGCCTCCAATTCCATCAGTAAGCTCCTCACGTTGCACAGCAAGGAGTTCAGCACAATCGTCCTCTTGCAGATCTACCTCCAGCTTCTCGCTGAGGGTCACTACGTTGCTGAAGACCTCTTAGGAATTCTGATCTACCTTCTCAAATCCACAAAAATCATGAACAAATTGTGGGCAAAGGTTCTTCCAAACCCCATTCATGGTGACCGCCATACCCTCACACCATGCAAAGTCAATGTTTTTTATGGTCTTGTAGATGTTATAGTCCTTCCAAAGTTGTCCCTAGGTTGTTCCTGATTTGTCACTTCCCTTTACTGCCTGACAAAAAGTGTGACATAGATAATATTTCTTGAAAGTCGCTATAACTCCCTGGTCCATAGGTTGGATGAGGAACGTAGTATTTGGTGACAGATGCAGTACTTTGACGTTGGGATGAAAGTCATCCATGAATGGGGGGTGGCCCAGAGCATAGTCGAGCAGCAAAAGAATGTTTTGCTGGAACGTCCTTCTCCAAGCAATATTTCTCTACATCTGGGATAAAGTGGTGGCAAAACCAGTCCTGCAACGTGGCCTGTGTAATCCGGGATTTGGGGTTACGCTTCCACACAACAGGAAGAGAGCCCTTGGCTATGTTTTTAAGGGTTCTTGGGTTCTGTGAATGATAAACTAAGAGAGGTTTCAGCTTCAATTCACCGGAAGCATTGCCACCAAACAACAGTTAGCCTATCCTTTGCTGCTTTACAGCCCGGCATCAACTTTTCCTCCTTACTGATGTAACTTCGGTCTGGCATCCTCTTCCAGTACAGTTGTGTCTCATCCACATTAAAAACCTGGTTGGGTAAATACACACCATCATCAATAATTTCTCAAAGTGTTTCTGGAAGTTCCTGGACAGCTACCTTAACTGCACTTGCTGTCTCTCCACTTACTTTTACATTGTGAAGGTTGGCTCTAGCCTTGAACGGATGAAACCAGCCATGGCTGGCATTAAAAGATGTGCCCTCTGATTCTTTGCCGTGTTTCTTCTTCAAGTCTTCATAAAGGCTTTTAGGTTTCTCTTGAATCAGTGTTAAGTTGAGCAGGACTCAGCGCTGATGTTGATCCTGCATCCGCACACTGAGAAGTTTCTCCATCTCCTCCATCACTTTTCCATGCTTCTTGGATATTTTGTCAACATCGTCGGCACAGCAGACTTCACATGTTCCATGATCTTGTCCTTGTTCTTTAGATTCGTGCCAATGATTGAATGATTCATGTTATAAGAATGAGCGATGTCTAACATCTTTTTGCCTCGTTCCACTCTCTCAGTTACTTTCACTTTTGTTTCCGTCATTATCGCTTGGCACTTCTTAACAGTACCAGCTACATCACCTCTGCTTTTATGCTTGCTTCCAGGCATCTTGGGCTTGAAATAAAGGTACTGTACTACTGTACTCTATACAGTACTGTAAAGTACACAAAAGCACAACCACATATAGAGGAAGCACGCACGTGACAATGTATGCCAGACACGTGAACTAACTTACATGATTGGACATGTGAATGGACGTTTGCATCTTTGAAAGTTTGCAACTTGAAGGTTTGCATGTAGGTGACTTACTGTATTTGTACTGCCTAAGGAGAACTACCTAGGAAAATTTTGGTATGACTTATGTCAGAGAATGTTTTGCTTATGTTCTCTTCTAGGAGTTATAAGGTGTCCTATCTTATATTTAAGCACATAAGCCGTTTTGAGTTTATTTTTGTGTATGGTGTGAGGGTATGTTCTGACTTCACTGATTTGCATACGGCTCTCCAACTTTGAAAACACCACTTGCTGAAGAGACTGTCTTTTCCCCATTGTATAGTCTTGCCTCCTTTGTCAAAGGTTAATTGACCATAGGTGTGTGGGTTTATTTCTTAGCTCTCTATTCTATTCCATTGATCCATGTATCTCTTTCTGTGCCAATACCATGCGGCTTTGATTACTGTAACTTTGTAGTATTGTCTGAAGTTTAGGAGGGTTATACCTCCTGCTTTGTTCTTTTTCCTGGGGATTGTGTTCACATTTCTGACTTTTTATGGTTCCAGATACATTTTAGGATTATTTGTTCTAGTTCAGGGGAAAATGTCATGGGTAATTTGATAGGGATCACATTAAATCTGTAGATTGCTTTGGGTAGTATAGCCATTTTAACAGTATTAATTCTTCCCATCCAAGAGCGTGGGATGTCTTTCCATTTCTTTGAATCATCTTCAGTTTCCTTTACTAATGTTTTGTAGTTCTCAGTATATAAGTCTTTCACCTCCTTGGTGAGGTTTATTCCTAAGCATTTTATTTTTTTTGATGCCATTAAAAAAAGGATTGCTTGTTTACATTTCCTTTCTGATATTTCATTGTTAGTGTAAAGAAATGCAACCAGGGACTTCCCTGGTGGCTCCGTGGTTGAGAATCCGCCTGCCAATACAGGGGACACGGGTTTGAGCCCTGATGCAGGAAGATCTCACATGCCGTGGAGCAACTAAACCTGTGTGCCAAAACTACTTAGCCTGCACTCTAGAGCCAGTGAGCCACAAATACTGAGACCATGTGCCACAACTACTTAAGCCTGCGTGCCTAGAGCCCGTGCTCCACAACAAGAGAAGCCACTGCAATGAGAAGCCTGCACACCACAAGAAAGTCTAGTCCCCACTGGCCACAACTAGAGAAAGCCCGTGCACTGCAATGAAAACCCAATGCAGCCAAAGTAAATTTAAAAAAAAAGAAAGAAAAACCAGGAAATGCAACCAATTTATATATGTTAATCTTGTATCCTGCTACTTTGCTGAATTTGTTTATCAGTTCTAGTAGTGTTTGTGTGGAATTTTTAGGGTTTCCTTTATATATATTATCATGTCATCTGCATATAATGACAACTTTACCTCTTCCCTTCCAACTTGGTTAGATTTTATTTCTTTTTCTTGTCTGATTGTTGTGGCTAGGACTTCCAATACTATGTTGAAGAGAAGACGTGAGAGTGGGCATCCTTGTCTTGTTCCAGATTTTAGTGGGAAGGCTTTCAGCTTATGAACGTTGAGTATTATATTGGCTGTGGGTTTGTCATAAATAGCTTTTATTATGTTGAGATATGTTTCCTCTATACCCACTTTGGTAAGTGTTTTTATCATGAATGGATGTTGAAGCTTTCCAAATGCTTTTTCGCCATCTATTGAGATGATCGTTTGTTTCTTGTTTTTCCTTTGTTGATGGGGTGTATCATGTTGATTGATTTGCATATGTTGAAAGAGCTTTGTGACACTGGGGTGAATCAAATTTGGTCATGGTGTATGATCCTCTTATGTGTTATCGGATTCGGTTTTCTAATATTCAGTTGAGAATTTTTGCATCTATATTTATCAACGATATTGGCCTCCAGTTTTCTTTTTTGGTAGTGTCTTTCTCTGTGTTTTTTTTAAAAGTCTTTATTGAATTTATTCCAATATTGCTTCTGTTTTATGTCTTGGTTTCTTGTTTGTGAGGCATGTGGGATCTTAGCTTCTAAACCAGGGATCGAACCCTCACCGCCTGCACTGGAAGGCGAAATCTTAACTGCTGGACCACCAGAAAAGTCCCCATCTGTTTTATTTGTTTTTTTTAAAAGTAAATTTCTTTCTTTATTTTTGGATGCATTGGGCATTCGTTGCTGTGCTCGGGCTCTCTCTAGTTGCGGCGAGCGGGGGCTACTCTTTGTTGTGGTGTGCAGGCTGTTCTTTGTGGTGGCTTCTTTTGTTGCAGATCATGGGCTCTAGGTGCGTGGGCTTCAGCAGTTGTGGCTATCATGCTCAGTAGTTGTGTCTCGTGGTCTGTAGAGTGCAGGCTCAGTAGTTGTGCCACACAGGCTTAGTTGCTCCGTGGCATGTGGGATCTTTCCAGACCAGGTCTCGAACCTATGTCCCCTGCATTGGCAGACAGATTCTTAACCACTGTGCCACCAGGGAAGTCCCCCCCCCATTGTTTTTGATATCAGCGTGATAGTGGCTTCATAGAATGTCTTTGGAAGTATTCCTTACTCTTCAATCTTTTCGAAGAGTTTGAGAAGAATCAGTGTAAGTTCTGCTTTTTATGTTTGGTAGAATTTGCCTGTGAAACCATCTGATCCTGGACTTCTGTTGGTAGGGAGTTTTTTTAAATTACAGATTCTTTTTTTTTAATTTTATTTATTTATTTATTTATTTATTTGTGGCTGTGTTGGGTCTTCATTTCTGTGCGAGGGCTTTCTCTAGTTGCAGCGAGCGGGGGCCACTCTTCATCGCGGTGTGTGGGCCTCTCACTATCGCAACCTCTCTTGTTGCGGAGCACAGGCGCCACACTCGCAGGCTCAGTAGTTGTGGCTCACGGTCCCAGTTGCTCCGCGGCATGTGGGATCTTCCCAGACCAGGGCTCGAACCCGTGTCGCCTGCATTGACAGGCAGATTCTCAACCACTGCGCCACCAGGGAAGCCCTCTATTTTGCTTTTAGTGATCAGTATGTTCAAGTTATCTATTTCTTCTTGATTCAGTTTTGTTCGGCTATAAAAAAACAAAATATATTTTTAAGTTATGTTAACACCTAAATACTTACCATGTATTAGAACACAAAAGAGTGAAGAAAAAATATTAAAATATTTTTTCAAATACAAAATGTATTGAAATGTTTTAAAGAAATTGGTATAATAATACTAATTACAATAATGACAAATTGTTCTGAACTTAAAGACTACTTATATCTAAGATGCATATTACATGCTTATTGTTTTATTGTTTTTAAATACATGGAATGTTTTCTCCTTTCTAATGTAATTCTTTTATTTTACCTGTATATTGTGAAAAAAATTTAGTTGCATATAATATAAAAAATTACACTTTAATAGGAGATATTAATCCATTTACATTTACTATAGTACTGAAAATACTTAGGTTTAGAGTTCCATGTCATTGAGTGGTCTTTTTTATTTATTTATTTTTAAAAAAAGATTTAATTTGGGGGGAGCATAAATTATTTATTTATTTATTTATTTAATTTTAACATCTTTGTTGGACTATAATTGCTTTACAATGGTGTGTTAGTCTCTGCTTTATAACAAAGTGAATCAGCTATACATATCCATATATCCCCATATCTCCTCCCTGTTGCGTCTCCCTCCCGCCCTCCCTATCCCACCCCTCTAAGTGGTCATAAAGCACTGAGCTGCTGTCCCTGTTCTATGCAGCTGTTTCCTACTAGCTAGCTATTTTACATTTGGTAGTATATATAAGTCCATGCCACTCTCTCACTTCATCCCAGCTTACCCTTCCCCCTCCCCATGTCCTCAAGTCCATTCTCTATGTCTGCATCTTTATTCCTGTCCTGTCCCTAGGTTCTTCCCAACCATTTTTTTCTTTTCTTTTTAGATTCCACATATATGTGTTAGCATACAGTATTTGTATTTCTCTTTCTGACTTACTTCACTCTGTATGACAGACTCTAGGTCCATCCATCTCACTACAAATAACTCAATTTCATTTCTTTTTATGGCTGAGTATTATTCCATTTTATATTGAAGATGTGCAACATCTTTTTTACCCATTCATCAGTTGATGGACACTTAGGTTGCTTCCAAGTCCTGGGTATTGCAAATAGAGCTGCAATGAACATTGTGGAACATGACTCTTTTTGAATTATGGTTTTCTCCAGGTATATGCCCAGTAGTGGGATTGCTGTGTCATATGGTAGTTCTATTTTTAGCTTTTTAAGGAACCTCCATACTGTTCTCGATAGTGGCTGTATCAATTTACACTCCCACCAACAGTGCAAGAGGGTTCCCTTTTTTCCACACCTCTGCGGCATTTATTGTTTGTAGATTTTTTTGATGATGGCCATTCTTAACTCTGTGTGGTGATACCTCATTGTAATTTCGATTTGCATTTCTCTAATGATCAGTGATGTTGATCATTCTTTCATGTGTTTGTTGGCAATCTGTATATCTTCTTTGGAGAAATGTCTATTTAGGTCTTCTGCCCATTTATGGATTGGGTTGTTTGTTTTTTTTTTGATATTGAGCTGCATGGGTTGCTTGTAAAGTTTGGAGATTAATCCTTTGTCAGTTGCTTCGTTGGCAAATATTTTCTCCTATTCTGAGGGTTGCCTTTTCGTCTTGTTTACATTTTCTTTGCTGTGCAAAAGCTTTTAAGTCTCCTTAAGTCTCATTTGTTTATGTTTCTTTTTAATTTCCGTTTTCTAGGAGGTGGGTCAAAAAGCATCTTGCTGTGATTGATGTCATAGAGTGTACTGCCTATATTTTCCTCTAAGAATTTGATAGTGTCTGGCCTTACATTTAGGTCTTTAATCCATTTTGAGTTTGTTTTTGTGTATGGTGTTAGGGAGTCTTCTAATTTCATTCTTTTACCTGTAGCTGTCCAGTTTTCCCAGCACCACTTATTGAAGAGGCTGTGATTTCTCCATTGTATATTCTTGCCTCCTTTATCAAAAATAAGGTGACCATATGTGTATGGGTTTATGTCTGGGCTTTCTCTTCTGTTCCATTGATCTATATCTCTGTTTTTGTGCCAGTACCATACTGTCTTGACTACTGTAGCTTTGTAGTATTGTCTGAAGTCAGGGAGCCTGATTCCTCCAGCTCTGTTTTTCTTCTCAAGATTGCTTTGGCTGTTCGGGGTCTTTTGTGTTTCCATAGAAATTGTGAACTTTTTTTGTTCTAGTTCTCTGAAAAATTCCATTGGTAGTTTGATAGGGATTGCATTGAATCTGTAGATTGCTTTGGGTAGTAGAGTCATTTCACAATGTTGATTCTTCCAATCCAAGAACATGGTATATCTCTGTATCTGTTTGTGTCATCTTTGATTTCTTTCATCAGTGTCTTATAGTTTGTTGAGTAAACGTCTTTTGTCTCCTTAGGTAGGTTTATTCCTAGGTATTTTATTCTTTTTGTTGCAGTGGTAGAAGGGAGTGTTTTCTTAATTTCTGTTTCAGATTTTTCATCTTTAGTGTATAGGAATGAAAGAGATATCTGTACATTAATTTTGTATCCTGCAACCTTACCAGATTCATTGATTAACTCCAGTAGGTTTCTGGTAGCATCTTTAGGATTCTCTATGTATAGTATCATGTCATCTGCAAACAGTGAGAACTTAACTTCTTCTTTTCCAATTTGGATTCCTTTTATTTCTTTTTCTTCTCTGATTGCTGTAGCTAAAAATTCCAAAAGTGTGTGGAATAATAGTGGTGAGAGTGGGCAACCTTGTCTTGTTCCTGATCTTGGTGGAAATGGTTTCACTTTTTCACCATTGAGAACGATGCTGGCTGTGGGTTTGTCATATATGGCCTTTATTATGTTGAGGAAAGTTCTCTCTATGCCTACTTTCTGGAGGGTTTTTATGATAAATGGGTGTTTAATATTGTTGAAAGCATATTCTGCATCTATTGAGATGACCATATGGTTTTTATCCTTCAGTTTTTTAATATGGTGTATCACACTGATTTGCATGTATTGAAGAATCCTTGCATCCCTGGGATAAACCCCACTTGATCATGGTGTATGATTCTTTTAAGGTGCTATTGTATTCTGTTTGCTAGTATTTTGCAGTGGATTTTTGCAGCTATGTTCATCAGTGATCTTGGCCTGTAGTTTTCTTTCTTTGTGACATCTTTGTCTGGTTTTGGTGTCAGGGCGATGGTGGTCTCATAGAATAAGTTTGGGAGAGTTCCTCCCTCTGCTATATTTTGGAAGAGTTTGAGAAGGATAGGTGTTAACTCTTCTCTAAATGTTTGATAGAGTTTGCCTGTGAAGCCATCTGGTCCTGGGCTTTTGTTTGTTGGAAGATTTTTAATCACAGTCTCAAGTTCAGTGCTTGGGATTGGTTTGTTTATAGTTTCTATTTCTTCCTGGTTCAGTCTTGGAAGGTTGTGCTTTTCTAAGAATTTGTCCATTTCTTCCAGGTTGTCCATTTTATTGGCATATAGTTGCTTGCAGTAATCTCTCATGATCCTTTGTATTTCTGCAGTGTCAGTTGTTACTTCTCCTTTTTCATTTGTAATTCTATTGATTTGAGTCATCTTCCTTTTTTTCTTGATGAGTCTGGCTAATGGTTTATCAATTTTGTTTATCTTCTCAAAGAACCAGCTTTTAGTTTTTTTGATCTTTGCTGTTGTTTCCTTTATTTATTTTTCATTTATTTCTGGTCTGATCTTTATGATGTCTTTCCTCTGCTGACTTCGGGTTTTTTTTCTTTCTTTCTCTAATTGCTTTAGGTGTAAGGTTAACTTGTTTATTTGAGATGTTTCTTGTTGCTTGAGGTAGGATTGTATTGCTATAAACTTCCCTCTTAGAACTGCTTTTGCTGCATCCCATAGGTTTTGGGTCTTCATGTTTTCATTGTCATTTGTTTCTAGGTATTTTTTTATTTCCTCTTTGATTTCTTCAGTGATGTCTTGGTTATTAAGTAGTGTATTGTTTAGCGGCCATGTGTTTCTGTTTTTTTACAGATTTTTTCCTGTAATTGATATCTAGTCTGATAGCGTTGTGGTCGGAAAAGATACTTGATACAATTTCAATTTTCTTAAATTTACGAAGGCTTGATTTGTGACCCAAGATATGATCTATCCTGGAGAATGTTCCACGAGCACTTGAGAAAAAGTGTATTCTGTTGTTTTTGGATGGAATGTCCTATAACTATCAATTAAGTCCATCTTGTTTAATGTATCATTTAAAGCTTGTGTTTCCTTATGTATTTGCATTGTGGATGATCTGTTCAGTGGTGAAAGAGGGGTGCTAAAGTCCCTTACTATGATTGTGTTACTGTCGATTTCCCCTTTTATGGCTGTTAGCATTTGCCTTATGTATTGAGGTGCTCCTATGTTGGGTGCATAAATATGTACAATTGTTATATCTTCTTCTTGGATTGATCCCTTGATCATTAGGTAGTGTCCTTCTTTGTCTCCTGTAATAGCCTTTATTTTAAAGTCTTTTTTGTCTGATATGAGATTGCTACTCTAGCTTTCTTTTGATTTCCATTTGCATGGAATATCTTATTCCATCCCCTCACTTTCCATCTGTATGTGTCCCTATGTCTGAAGTGGGTCTCTTGTAGACCACATACATACCGGTCATGTTTTTGGATCCATTCAGCCAGTCTATGTCTTTTGGTTGGAGCATTTAATCCATTTACATTTAAGGTAATTATTGATATGTATGTTCTTATTACCATTTTCTTAATTGTTTTGGGTTTCTTATTGTAGGTCTTTTCCTTCTCTTGTGTTTCCTGCCTAGAGAAGTTCCTTTAGCATTTGTTGTTAAGCGGGTTTGGTGGTGCTGAATTCTCTTAGCTTTTGCTTGTCTGTAAAGGTTTTAATTTCTCTGTCGAATCTGAACGAGATCCTTGGTGGGTCGAGTAATCTTGGTTGTAGCTTTTCCCCTTTCATTACTTTAAATATGTCCTGCCAGTCCCTTCTGGCTTGCAGAGTTTCTGCTGAAAGTTCAGCTGTTAACCTTGTGGGGATTCCCTTGTATGTTATTTGTTGTTTTTCCCTTGCTGCTTTTAATATTTTTTCTTTGTATTTAATTTTTGATAGTTTGATTAATATATGTTTTGGCATGTTTCTCCTTCGGTTTATCTTGTATGGGACTCTCTGTGCTTCCTGCACTTGATTAACGATTTCCTTTCCCATATTAGTGAAGTTTTCAACTGTAGTCTCTTTAAATATTTTCTCAGTGTCTTTCTTTTTCTCTTCTACTTCTGGGACCCCTATATTCGAATGTTGGTGTGTTTAATGTTGTCCAAGAGGTGTCACAGATTGTCCTCAATTCTTTTCATTCTTTTTTCGTTATTCTGCTTTGCAGTAGTTATTTCCACTATTTTATCTTCCAGGTCATTTATCCATTCTTCTGCCTCAGTTATTCTGCTATTGTTTCCTTCTAGAGAATTTTTAATTCCATTTATTGTGTTGTTCATCATTGTTTGTTTGCTCTTTATTTCTTCTAGGTCCTTGTTAAACGTTTCTTGTCTATTCTCCATTCCAGTTCCAAGATTTGGGATCATCTTTACTATCATTACTCTGAATTCTTTTTCAGGTAGACTGCCTATTTCCTCTACATTTGTTTGGTCTGGTGTGTTTTTACCTTGCTCCTTCATCTGCTGTGTGTTTCTGTGTCTTCTCATTTGGCTTTGGGGACTGTGTTTGGGGTCTCCTTTTCAGAGGCTGCAGATTTGTAGTTCCCGTTGTTTTTGGTGTCTGCCCCCAGTGGCTAAGGTTGGTTCAGTGGGTTGTGTAGGCTTTCTGATGGAGGGGACTGGTGCCTGTGTTCTGGGGGGTGTGTCTGGATCTTGTCTTTCTGGTGGACAGATCCGCATCTGGTGGTGTGTTTTGGGGTGTCTGTGACCTTATCGTGATTTTCGGCAGCCTCTCTGCTAATGGGTGGGCCTGCATTCTTGTCTTGCTAGTTGTTTGGCATGGGATGTCCAGCACTGGATCTTGCTGGTCTCTGAGTGGATCTGGGTCTTAGCGTTGAGATGGATATCTCTGGGAGAGCTTTTGCCATTTGATATTACAAGGTGCCAGAGGTCTCTGGTAGACCAATGTCCTGAACTCGGCTCTCCCACCTCAGAGGCACAGGCTTGACACCCGGCTGGAGCACCAAGACCCTGTCAGCCACACGGCTGTGGGTGAGAGCAAGAGGTAGCTTTGGTACATCTCAAAGACCACCAATGAGATTCACTGACCATTTTCTCTTCAGAAGTGAAGAAAACAAAATTCAGACTTTGGCTAGTCAGCCACTTTGGTAGCCAGCCTCCAAGATGGTCCTAATTATCCCCTAATTATCTCCCAGTCTTCATGTACCAGTGTGGCTCCTCGCACTTGAAAAGGGTTGACTGTTTAACTAATAAGAAATTGCAGAAATGACAAAGTGCAGCTTCCAAAGTTATAAAAGACATTGCAGCTTCTGCTTTGGTTTCTGCTAGATCACTCATCATGGGGTAAGCCAGCTGCCATGTCATGAGGACACTCAAGCAGCTCTAAGGAGAGGTCCATGTGGCAAGGAACTGAGGCCTCTTACCTACAGCCATGTGAGTGAGTCATCTCAGAAGTCAAAAGATTTAATTTCTTTTTTATGTTTGGTTGCGTTGGGTCTTCGTTGCTGTACAGGGTTTCTCTAGTTGTGTCAAGCAGGGGTTACTCATCGTTGTGGTGCACGGGCTTCTCCTTGCGGTGGTTTCTCTTGTTGTGGAGTATGGGCTCTAGGTGCATGGGCTTTAGTAGTTGTGTCATGAAGGCTCAATAGTTGTTGCTTGCAGGCTCTAGAGCACAGGCTCAGTAGTTGTGGCACACGGGCTTAGTTGCTCTGCGGCATGTGGGATCTTCCCAGACCAGCGATGGAACCCCTGTTCCCTGAAGTGGCAGGCAAATTCTTACCCACTGTGCCACCAGGGAAGTCCAGTGTGCTCTTTTTTAAACCTAGTCTGTTTTCATTATTTTCTATCTTAACGATTTGTATTAAAGAAAAAAAATAATACTCCTTTCTACCCCTCCTCTTTGAGGATTATATATGAAGAAGTATGTCTTATTTATTAACCTCAAATTTTCACCTTACTTTTAAGAAGTAATCACAATGTCAAGTATTTAATACCTTTCACTTCCACCTTGAAAAGCATGGATATTAAAGTGCTAATACAATTACCTTCCCTAGTCTATCTTTTTTAGTTTTTGTTATGTATAAAAAACAATGAAAAACATGCATGGTTTGTAAGGAAATGACAAATTTCAGGAAAATCAGCATCTGAGTACACTCCAAACATAGCTTCTAGATAAAGACACAGAAAATTGCCAGATACTCAGAGGTCCCCTGGTCCCATTCCAGGGACTCCCCTTAAGGTTTAATATTGTTCTGGTATCTAACAAAAAGATCACTTTACCTGTATTTTGTATTTTATATAAATGTTATGGCACAGTAGAATCACTTTTGGATTGGGCTTTTTTATTTTATGTTGTTTGTGAATATGCCTATATGGTTGCCTGTTGTTGTGATCATGCATTGCCACTGTTGCTTAGGATTCCATAGTGTAAATATTTAACTATTAATTAATTTATTCCAATGTGTATTACAATATGAGTGATTTTCAGTTTGTGTCTATTGAGAACAGCACTGGTATATAAATTCTAGAACTTGAGTTTGGTGGTGTGTGTATAAATTATTGTTCAGTATACACATAGTAGTAAAATTTTCGAATCATAGCTTTCTTGTGTTTATCTTTTTAGATATTTCTAAATATTTTCAAACATTTGTATGATTTTTCATCCTCAGCAGCAGTGAATGAGATTCAAGGATTATACACATTCTTGTCAAACTTGATAATACCTGTCATTTTCATTTGAACTTTCTGGTTGGTGAGTGATAATTCCAGGTACCACGTTTTTGCATTTAATTGACTACCAAGAAGCCAAGCATCTTTTGATATGTTTACTTAACATTCTGTACTCTCTTTTTTGAAATATTTTTTGGTATATTTGCCCCATTTTGCTATTCCACTGTTTTCTTATTGAAGACTTCCTTTTTTTTTTAACATCTGAAGACTTCTTATTTAGGAGTTTTTAATACATGCTTGATATGAGTTCTTCTCTCTTTCTGTCTCTCCTTCTCTTTCTTTAGATGACTGTCAGTTTTTAATGTTAATAACATCTAATTTGTTATTTTCCTCTTTATTTATTCATTTATTTAGTCTTATTTCTATTTATTTATGTAGTCTTCTTATCTGTAGCAGAACACATTATTTATTCTAAATCACAAATATGTTTTTGTTTCTTCAATAAATGTAATTATTTAGCTTTAAATTTAAGTTAACTTTCTAAACTAAATATGTTGTATCATAGTGAGTATTAATTTTTCTATGACAGCTGAAAGGTTACATTTATTCAGAAAATGTTGTATCAGCTTTCTTTGCTCCTACTTCTCATTGATTCACAGTGGTAAACATCACTTCATCCATGGATCTGACTTTTCCCTGATTTCTCATGGTCATTCTCACTAATTCATCTTGCCTCCTGAAATCTTTAGCAATCCCATTATTCCACAGAAGCAAAAACCTTCCTTGGGCCTTTTTCCTCAGAAGATTGATTATTCCCACATTTTAAATGGGAGGTTTCAATAAGTTAGGAGAAAATACCACAAGGGTCTCTCATATTTTTTTTTCACATCTTGTATCAGCCTCTGCTTGCACTCTCTGTTCAAAGATTTTTGTACAACACATTGATGGAAGATGCCAGTTGTTTCTCTCCTTGGGGAAAAGACAGATCAATTACCTAACAAATAAAATAAAGAGAGTGTCTTGCTCTTTTCAAATGTTGGACAGGATTGTTTGCATCCTAATGTAAATGTTTCAGGTGACTGAAGCTTAAAATTCCCAAGCTTTAATCCATACTTGCACCATGCACAGCAACCAACAGGAGAGCTTTACATAACCCCATGAGACACTTGTGTGCAAGTGGAACAGATAAAAATAGAAAACTATTGCTGTATTTTTGTGTCATAAAAATGATTTTTTGTCTCATTTAAAATATTTTTTTCTAAAATCCACAAACGTGTCAGGCTAAAATATTGTTATTTCAAGTATGGTAAAATCGAAGACCCTTCAAATTTCTTTCCAGTTTTGTTGATGATGGGATGCCGTCAGAGATATGACTTCATTAAACACAATAGGTAAGATTCCTTCATAGGCCTGATTGGGGAATATGAAAATAATCCCCAGAAAAATCTGGACATTTTCTAGTTCTCAAATATTGGTTAAGATGGTAGAAAGGGCCCTTCATTGTCCTATATGTGAATGCAGATCAATTGTGAGAGGTGGGGATAAAACAAGCAGCCTAAATATCCTTTATGTTTGTTGTACTACTAGTAGAAAGAGGAAGGGTCAACATGTCACCATGGTTGATATAGCAAATAAGCTGCTTGAAACTACACAGAAATGTACCTGCTTGTATTTTCTGTGCAGTTACCCTCTCTTTTGGTGTGCCCTGATACCTCCCTCAACTTATGTACCAACTCCAGCAGCATTAAGCAGAAATCCAAAGAAATCTATTCTTTGGAATTATGAGGAAGGGAAGAGTCAAAAATTTTATAACATGCTCTATACAAGGATACATGTCACCATCCTTATCTATGTCATGCCATGCATGGAGGGTCAGTAGATTCAGGGGATTCTGGAGGCACCAAGTTCTGTGGGGTTAATCACAGTTGCATTCATGGGCAGTAAAAGAGAAGGGCCTTATCTTGGTCACTTTCTCAATGCTAGTAGCTACAAAAAGAAGAGGATAGCAGACATCTTAGGGAGAAGAGGCAACATTAAATGAGATATCCTAATTACTCTAGGCAACCTCTCATGATGGCCTCCCATAGCTCCTCAAATCCCTACATACTTGCACAAGGGAGAGTGTAATATTACTGGAGTGTCTGACTGCAGATTAACATTATTTTTGTTGAAAAAAATAAAAATAGGTTCAAGTGATAGGGTTTGAAAACGGTTCACAGTGCGAGGGAAACTATTATAACAATGTGGACAGAACCCTTTGGATGGATTCATCATGTGTTTCTTTTTTTTTTTTTTTTTTGTGCTGCTTCAGAATCTGTAGTAGAGATTGGTGTGTTCCATGATACATCCCCGCTTCTTATAAGTTTTAGATGGAATACCCCATTAGGAAGAAGTGCACGTAAGGAAGATTAGTGACTCAAACTCCTCTGCCCTCTGTCAGCAGTGGGTGCAAAGGGATTTAGACCAAGTGCTTTCATCCTTTGATGTGCAAAGTTTTCACTATATGAATGATGTTTTGTTTGTTTGCAGGTCATGAGCCTTGGTCTCAATATCCCTGTTTAAAAAGTGTTATCACGTGTCTGCCAGAAAGAATTGCTGATGATACTGGAAAACATTGAGAGTTATCCTTAACAATTAAGGGTTTTGTAGCAACATGGATGGACCTAGAGATTGTTATACTGAGTGAAGCAAGTCAGACACACAAAGACAGATATCATATGATATTGCTTATATGAGGAATCTAAAAAAGAAAAAAAAGGTACAAATGAACTTATTTACACAACAGAAATAGAATCATGGATATAGAAAACAAACTTATGGTTACCAGGGGATAAGTGGGGAAGGGATAAATTGGGAGATTGGGACTGACTTATACACACTACTATATATAAAATAGATAAGTATTGATAAAAACTTGCTTTATAGCACAGGGAACTTTACTCAATGGTCTGTACTGGCGTATAGGGAAAAAGAATCTTATAAAAAAAAAACAAGGGTTTTGGGATTGTATAATAAATATAAATGTACAAACCTTTAACATGAAAGGAAAAATCAATTAACTCTGTGGTCCCTGTTATGGTGTAAATATTTTGTACCTCTAATTTTAAAATTTTGAAGCCCAGCTCCCATGTTGATGGTATTAGGAGGTGGGGCTTTGGGGAGGTGATTAGGTCATGAGGCCAGAGACCTCAAACATGGGATTAGTGACCTAATAAATGTAGCACACAGAAGATCTTATGCCCATTCCATGATTTCATTGCTGAGCCAGACGACCCACATTATGAATCAGAAATTGGTCCCTCGCCAGACACTAAGTCAGCTGGCAACTTGATCTTTTTTAAAAAATTAATTAGATAATTAATTAATTAATTTTTTGGCTGTGTTGGGTCTTTGGTGCGGTGCACGGGCTTCTCATTGGGTGGCTTCTCTTGTTGCAGAGCACGGGCTCTGGGCGTGCGGGTTTCAGTTGTTGTGGCTCACGGGCTCAGTAGTTGTGGCCTGTGGACTCTAGAGCACAGGTTCAGTATTTGTGGTGCACGGGCCTAGTTGTTCCATGGCATGTGGGATCTTCCTGGACCACGGCTCGAACCCTTGTCCCCTTTATTGGTAGGCAGATTCTTAACCACTGCACCACCAGGGAAGCCCCTGGTTACTTGTTCTTGAAGTTTTCAGCCTCAGCAATTATGAGAAAACAAAAATATTCTGTTGTTTATAAAATACCAAGTCTCTTTCATTTTGTTTTAGCAGTCAAAGAGCTGGCTGAGGAGAAATATCTGTGAGCTTGAAGACATATCAAGATAAACCTTTAAATCTCAAAAGAAAAGAGAAAATGGGCAGGAAAGAAATCAACACAACAGAGTAATCAATAATTGTGGAAAAATGAAAAATGCTGGGACCTATACATAATGGGTATATTAGGAGGAGAATAAAGATAACAAAGGACAGAAAATATTTTTTAAAAATGACTGAGAATCTCCCCAAATGAATGTCTGACACTAAGTCCACAACATCCAAACTTAGAAGAACATATGAATAGTAAAGAAAACTGAAGAATATCTCTCAAGAACATCAATTCAAAACTCCTCAACAAAATATTACCAAATCGAATCCAACAATATTTTGAGAGAATTTTATATCACGAATGAGAGGGAATAATCCCAGACATGAAAGGCTGGTTCAATATTCTAAAATCAAATAATTATATCCATTATATCAACACCTTAAAGACCTTATCATTAGCAGATCAATAGATTCAGAAGACCTTTGAAAAAATCTAACACCATTCTTCATAATACCTCTCAGTTAAAGAAATAGACTGGAGCTTTCTCAAGTTGATAACAAAGATTTACAGAAAACTTTTATCTTACTTCATGATTAATGGTCAAAAACATGAAGCTTTTCCACTAAGTTCAGGTAAAAACAAGGATATCCCCTTTCATGACTCCTTTTCCATATTTTACTCAAAGTCCTTGCTAATGCAATAAGGCACGAAAATAAATAAAACAAATACAGATTGGGTACAAAAAAATGAAAGCAACCTAAATAAAATGTGGACCAATATACTTTATGGATACCTCACAAAAGAAAACAGACACTATGCATATAAGTATACAGAAGAATAATCCAGATTACATGCTGCCATGAAAAAGCAAATTAAAAATACAATTACATACCACTATGTAACACTTAGAATGGCTAAAATGTGAACAATGACAAGAACACATTCTGTAGGAGATGTGGAACAATAGGAAATGTCATTTGTCATTGGTGGAAATGAAAAATAATACAGCTACTTTGGTAGTCTGATTGACACTTGCTATAATATTGAACATTCCCTTACTGTACAATCCGGCAAGTGTTCTCATGGATATTTACTGAAAGTAGTTTAAAACATACTTCCAGAGGAAAACCTGCATATGGATATTTATAGCACCTAATTCAGTATTGCCAAAATGTGAATGAAACTAAGGTGTCCTCCAATAGGTGAATGAAATTATATAGTATTAATATATTCTGGGAATGGGATAATATTGAGCACTTAAAAAGTAAGCTATCAAGCCATATAAATAGATGGGAATTATTTTTTTTTATTTTGAAATATAGGTGATTTTCTTTATTTTGTAATTTAAATTTTATTGGAGTATAGTTGATTTACAATGTTGTGTTCATTTCAGCTGCACAGCAAGTGATTCAGTTACACATATGCATATATTCATTCTTTTCAGATTCTTTTCTGATAAAGGTATTCCCAGAATACTGAGTAGAGCTCCCTGTGCTATACAGTAGGTCCTTGTTGCTTATCTGTTATATATAGTAGTATTCGTATGTTTACCCCAAGTTCCTGATTTATCCCTACCCCCCACCTTTCCCCTTTGGTAACCATAAGTTTGTTTTCCAAGCCTGTGAGTCTGCCTCTGTTTTGTAAGTTAGTTCATTTGTATCAATTTTTAGCTTCCACCTAGAAGTGATATCATACAATATTTGTCTTACTCTGTCTGACTTACTTCACTTAGTACAATCATCTCTAGGTCCATCCATGTTACTGCAATTGGCATTATTTTCTTCTATTTTATGGCTGAGTCATTTTCCATTATATATATGTATCACATATTCTTTACCTATATTCATATGTTGATGGACATTTTGGTTGCTTCCATGTCTTCGCTATTGTAAAGAGTGTTGCAGTGAACATTGGGGAAGATGTGTCTTTTCGATTTATGCTTTCCTCCAGATATGCGCACAGGAGTGAACTTGCTGGATCATCTGGTAGCTGTATTTTATTTCATTTCATTTCAATTTCAATTTTTTTGGAGTATAGTTGATTTACAATGTTGTGTTACTTTCTGCTGCACAGCACAGTGAAGCAGTTATACATATATCCAATCCTTTTTGGATTCCTTTCCCATACAGGTCATTACAGAGTATTGAGTAGAGTTCCCTGTGCTATACAGTAAGCCCTTATTTGTTATCTCTTTTATATATAGTGGTGTGTATATGTCAATCCCAATTTCCAGTTTATCCCTCCCCCCTCCCTTTACTCTGGTAACCTCCATTCTGTGCTCCATTGTGGCTGTTACCATTTGGCATTGCCACCGATAGCATAGTATTGGTGGCGCAGTGGTTAAGAATCTGCCTGTCAGTTCAGGGGACACAGGTTCGAGCCCTGGCCCGGGAAGACCTCACATGCCACAGAACAAGTAAGCCCATGCACCACAACTACTCAGTCTGCGCTCTAGAGCCCACGAGCCACAACTGCTGAAGCCTGTGTGCCTAGAGCCTGTGCTCCACAACAAGAGAAGCCACCACAAAGAGAAGGCTTCGTACCACAACGATGAGTAGCCCCCGCTTGCTGCAACTATAGAAAAGCCGCGCACAGCAACAAAGACCCAACGCAGATTTAAAAAAAAATAATACGTAGTAGGTTTCTCTTTTTTCCACACCCTCTGAAGCATTTCTTGTTTGTAGACATTGTGACGATGGCTATTCTGAGTGGTTCCAGGTGATACTTCTTTTTACATCTGATTTGCATTTGTCTAACATAAAGCAATGGTGAGCATCTTCATATGCACTTTTTTTTTGAACAGTGTCAGTAAAATTTACCCCTTGAAAAAGGGTTATTGAAAGATTGCCTTGTTTTGAAGTCTATTTCGATTACCTACCCCAAGACATTTTTTGAGGGCTGTTGTCATTTACAGCTCCCCAGGAATTGTGAATATGAAGTGTGTATAAGGTCCAGTTTTAGAATTTTTGTTATGGGAAACAGAAGGTGGCAGGATTTCTACTATCCCTCTCTGGTTACTGACACAACCTTAGATGTAGGGCAAGTCCTGTTCTTGGGTTTTAAATTAGAATGGAATGTGCCTGACCAAACATGTAAGGGCTTCTGTCCCATTCCTTCTTCCCCCTTACCCTTCATCCCCTGAACAAGTATAAACCCTTGCAAAATCAACTGTTGAGGGTGCTGTCATGTAGAGTGGGAAGACCCTAAAGAAGGAGTCAGGAGGTCGGAACCCAAACACCAGGATATGTTGAGACCAGGTGATTTTCCAAATGTCATCCAGCCCAGAGAGTCCACCATCCTTTGGGTGTCAGAGTGTTGGTTTAGTAGTATGAGGGCACACTTAGATCTGGAGATTGTGATCCCATGCAGAGGGGACCAGGTACTACATGTTCAAGGGGGGCAAATTAACTGGAATATCCTCCCGAGGTCCTCAGGCCCACAACAGTCCAGCCTTGGGACCAAATTGTGTCTGCGTCCAGGGATGTGACACCAGTACGTTCACTGCGACTAAACAAATTTAGTGATCATTTTTCTTTTCTTTAATTTAATTTTAAATTTATAATGGAGTATATAGTTGATTTATCATGTTGTGTTCATTTTTTACATACACCAACATGATTCATTTATACAGAGATAACTATATATTCTTTTTAGAATTATTTTCCCATTGAGGTTACTAAAGGGTGTTGAGAAGAGTTCCAAGTGCTCTACAGCAGGTCCATGTTGATTACAAGTTTTCTCTTTGTAAATATGTATATACTAACTCCAATCTCATGATTTATGCCTCCAACACACCTTTCCAGTTTGGTAACCATAAGTTTGTTTTCTAAGTCTGGGACTCTGTTTCTGTGTTGTAAGATAGTACCTTTCTATCAATTTTTATATTCCACCAATAAGTAATATCATACGATATTATTCATTGTCTGATTTATGACACTTAGTATGAATGTATGTAGATCCTTCTGAGTGGCCCTAAATGGCCTTATTTCATTCATTTTATGGCTGAGTAATATTCCATTGTACATATCTACCATAATTTCTTTATCCATTCTTCCTTCCAAGGACTTTTAGGTAGCTTCTGAGTAGAGGCTCTTGTAAACAGGGCTGCATAAATTTTATTTAGATTTTTAAGGAATCACCACCCACTTCTCCAGAGTGGCTGTTAGCAATTTACATTCCCACCATCAGCTTGTCAGGGTTCCCTTTTCTCCACGCCCTGTCCTGCATTTCAGGTTTTACAGTTTGTGAGGTTGACCATTCTGACTGGTGCGAAGTGATCTCTCTTGTAGTATTAATTTGCATTGCCCGCCTGCTTTGTTGGCCAAAAATGGAGTAAGGGTTTTTCTTGAATATATTAAGGAATAACACATACGGCCTTTTTGGCAAACTGCATCATTGGCTATGTTCAGCAGGTTTGCATGTGCTTTAATGAGGAGTGCAAACTACCTCTTGAAATCCCTTTTCTGCAATTCTGCCTTGCTTACAAGGCCTTTACGAATACTTGGCTCAAGAAATGACTGCATTAGAGGTGTCAATTACAACCCTGCATGTTTGTGAATTGCAGTGCCCCTGAGCACTGGTTTTCAACTTGTTTAGGGAAGCAGACACAAAGGGGCAGGATTTCTACAGACCCATTCCAGTTACTGGGGCACCTGAAGGATAGGGAAATTCTTCTTCCAGGTAGGAAACTAGAGTGGCATATGCCTGTCCAAACATCTAAGGCTTGTGTCTCATTCCATCCCCCCATTCCCCTCCTTCCGGAAAATTCCAAGCCATCCAAAACCGGCTGTTGAGTGTGCTGCCTTCCCAAAGTGGGAAGACTCTAAGGAAAGGAGCTGGGGAACCCGGATACCAGGAGACGTGGAGACGAGGTGACTTTTCCAAACTCTTCCCGATCAGACGGTGTACCATCCTCTGGATGTGCCATGCATGTTTTAGCTGCAGGAAGGGTCCCCTGCACCTGGAGATATGGGGCCCAGGGAATGGGGGCCAGGCAGTATTACTCTAAAAGTGCTGCATTTGCTGTCCCATCCTCACGAAGCCTCTCAGACCAACGAGTGTAGAGCCTTAGGTCCCATCCAGCTCTGTGTCTAGATGTGGTCAGTCCAGGTTGAATCACAGCCCTTGAACAAATTTTGTAAGAATTTCTCTCTCTCTCACTGTCTTTTTTTTGTTCTTTTTATTTAATTTTATAATGGGGTATAGCTGATTTTCAATACTGTCTTTCTTGCTGCTCTACATCTATCCACTTGATTCACTTAAAGAGAGACATCAATAAATTCTTTTACAGATTCTTACCAGTCTAATATATCCTTTTCCGGTGACAACAGTGTGCTGAGTCCAGCTCTTTGAGCTATAGAGTAGGTCCTGTCAAATACCTATTTTGTTTATGGAACCGTATCTATGCTAATTTCAACCTCCTGGTTTATGCATCACCCCACCCTGCCTTTCTCCTTTAGCAGCCATAAGTGTGTTTTCTAAATGTGTGACTCAGTTTCTGTTTTGTAATTGCGTTCATGTGTATCCATTTTTAGATACTATCTATAAGTGATACCTTATGATAAGTCTCTTTCTTTGTCTGACTTATGTCACTTAGAATGATCGTACCTCAGTCTCCACTAGTTGCTGCCACTGGCCTTATTTCATTGATTTAATTGCTGAGTAATATTCCATTGTACATAATACCACATCTTCTTTATCCATTTTTTCCTTCCAAGGACATGTAAGTTGTACCCAAATAGAGACATTTCTAAACAGAGCAGCCCTAAACTTTACAGTGCCTGTGTCGTGTCGATTTTTTGGTTTTCCCAAGTAATACACCCATGAGGGGAAGAGCTGTATGTTCTGTAGCTCTGTTTTTTAGATGTTTTAGGATAAAGCATACACTTCTAAAGAGAGGCCGGTAGCAATTTACATCCCGCCCATCAGCATAAAAAGGCTCCCTTTTCTCCATGGACTGTCCTGCATTTCTGGTTTATACACTTTTTCAGGATGGGCCTGTTGACCAATGCGAAATGAGACATTTTTGCATTGCTGATTTGCATCGCCCGCTTGTTTAGTTGGGCAAAAAGGGCGTCTGCGTTTTTTCCAGATTATGTTCAGGAAAAAACGTAGACGCGCTTTTTGGCCAAGCGCTTCATTGTCGAAGTTCTTTGGATTTTCATGTGCTTTAAAGGCGATTCGAATCTACCTCATGAAATCTGATTCCTGCAATTCTGCCTTGCTTTCAAATCCTCTTCGTTGCCTTGCCTCAATATATTTTTAGACGAGAGTTATCATTTATAACTCTGCAGGTTTGTGAATTGCAGTGCCCCTGAGCTCCGTTATTCAACTCGCTTTTTTGGGAGCTGGCCAAAAAACCATAGGATTGCTTCAGGCCCTATTCTGGTTCCGTGGGGCAGGCTGAGCCTGTGGTTAATTCTTCTTCCTGATGGGAAATGAGAGTGACCTGAGCCTGTCCCAACACCTAGAGCTAGTCTCTCATGTGTTCCCCCTCTTCCCATTCATCCTCAGTACAAATTACAACCTGTACGAAACAGGAGGTTAAAGGTATTGATTCTCCAAGTGAGGAGATTGATAGTAAAGCGGCTGGAATGGTGAACCCGAGGACCAAGAGATGAGAAAAGAGGTGCGTTTTAGAAACCTTTCCCGATCACACGGTGTAGCATCCTCTCTGTTTCCCATGCATGTTTTCGCTGTAGGAAGATTGCCTTGAACCTGGAGATTTGGGACCCATGGAATGGGTACCACGCAGGATTACTTTAAAGGGTCTGCGTTTGCTCACCCAACCTCACCAATCCTGTCAGCCCCAAGAGTGTCCAGCCTTATGTCTCATCCAGCTATGGGTCTAGATATGGTCAATCCAGGTTGCTTCACAGCCCCTGAACGAACTTTGTACGAATTTCTCTGTCTTTCACTTTCTTTGTTATTTTTTTTTTACTTTATTTTTATAATGGGGTTTAGCTGATTTTAATGTTGTGTTTATGCCACTTTACACCCACATGACTCACTTACAGAGAGATATCAATACATAGGTTTTAAGATTCTTACTACTCAGATATATTCTTGTCTGGTGAATAGGGGGTGTTGAGTCCAGTTCACTGAGCAAGGAGTAGGTCTTGTCTGTTACATATTTGGTTTATAGAACAGTATCTGTGCTAATTTCAAACCCTTGTTTTATGCCAAACCCCACCTCACCTTTCCCGTGAAGCAGCCATAGTGTGTTTTCTAAATGTGTGACTCGGTTTTGTTTTGTAATTCAGGTCATGTGTAGCGATTTTTACATTCCCTCTATAAGTGATATCTTATGATAGGTGTCTTTTTCTGTGTGACTTATTTTACTTAGAAATATCATACCTAAATCCACTCATCATGCTGCTACTAACCTTATGACATTTATTTCATGGCTGAGTTATATTCCATTCCATCTAAGTATCACAAATTCTTTATCCATTTTTCCCTTTTTTTGCCATATTTAAGGTGTACCGAAGTGGAGGTTCTTGTAAACAGAGCAGCCCTAAACTTTGGGGTGCCTGTGTCTTGTTGATTTTTAGTTTTCCCATTTTATAGGCCCATGAGTGGAAGTGCGCTATGCTCTCTAGCTGTGTTTTTTAGATGTTTTAGGAAACACCATACACTTCTCCAGGGTGGCTGTTGGCAATTTACATCCTGCCCATCAGCCTAACAAGGCTCCCTTTTCTCCCTGGCCTGTCCTGCATTTCTGGTTTTTACACTTTTTTAGGATGCCCCTTTTGACCCATGGGAAGTGAGACTTCTTTGTAGTGCTGATTTGCCTTTCCGGCTTGCTTGGTTGGCCAAAAAGGGCGTATGCGTTTTTTCCTGAATATATTCAGGAAAAAACGCATTCGCCCTTTTTGGCCACGTGCATCATTGTCGACGTTTTGCCGCTTTTCATGTGCTTTAAAGGTGATTCGAATCTACCTCCTGAAATCTGTTTCCTACAATCCTGCCTTGCTTTCCAATCCTCTTCGTTGCCTTCCCTCAATATGTTTTTGGACGATAATTGTAATTTATAATTCTGCAGGTTTTTGAATTGAAGTTTCCTGAGCTCCATTTGTGAACTCGCTTTTTTGGGAGCTGTCCGCAAAACCGCTGCTTTGCTTCTGGCCCTGCTCTGGTGCTGGGCGGCAGGCTAAGCCTTTGCTTTTTTCTTCTTCCTGATTGGAAATTAGAGTGGCATGTGCCTGTCCAAACATCTAGGGCTTGTCTCTCATTGTTTCTCCTCCTTCCTCTTCATCCTCTGGACAAATTCCAAACTCTGTGCAACAGGATGTTGAAGGTGGTGACATCCTCAAGTGTGGAGATTGTTAGAAAAGAGGCTGGAGGGGTGAACCCGACAACCGGGAGATTAGTAGATGAGGTGCCTTTTCCAAAATCTTCCTGATCCAACCGTGTACCATCTTCTGGGTGTCACAGGCATGTTTTAGCTGTATGAAAGGTCCCATGTATGTAAGGAGAACACCAGGGATTTTTCCAAATCAGTGTCTCCCCGAACCCCAATCTGGGGAATTTTTAAGCTACTGGTCCTTGTATGTTCATTAAGGGACTTGGGCCATAGGCAGAATCCGAACTTTAGATGATTGAAGTCTTCAGGGTCAGAAACGCTCACCATCGGTCTCCTTTAGGTTCCATTTTATCTGTAGTTGATAGATGATGTTGATATAGATATCTATTGTTTTTCAAATTATTTCCTCTTAGGGGTTATTACAAAAAATTGAGTATAGTTCCCTATGCTATACAATAGTTCCTTGTTGATGATATATTTTATACATAGCAGTGTGTATATGTTAATCTGAAACTGTTAATTTATCCCTCCTCCCACCTTTCCCCTTTGGTAATAAAAAAATATAAGATTTTATACTTCTCAGAAATCTAGGAGCTGAAAGAGAGGTATCATTTTCAATGGAAAATCATTCAAAACAAGATTGAAACTTCAGCCAAGATTATTAGCTGTACATCCTTGGAAAGAAATCACTGCATTTCTCTAATGTTGACCTGACAAATATGACAAAGCCCTCCATTGAACTTGCTTATAATAAAGTGATGGAAATATCAACTGGAAGTGTTAGAAACATCTTATTTTACAAGAGCCTTATACAGTGCTCTATGTTAATTACAGTTTGGCTAACACATCTGTTCATTGAAGTTACAATGTTCTCAAATTCTGTTACTGATCCTGCAGAGTGGGCCCCAACAAGGGTCCCCCTGCCCAGTGTCATTGGAGCCAACAGATCGAGACTGACTTTGGTTCAGAAGCAAAGGAAAACTTTATATTTTGATCAGAGAATGGAGAGGTGAGAGCGTGCGCTCCCCCGCAGGCTGTGGGCCGGGCTGCTGTGTCTGGATCCTGTCAGTGTCAGCGGGAGGGACGGGGCGGAGCTCTCGAGGGCCGGGTTGGCTGGAGCTCAGGCTCTGTGTCGCGGAGTCTGCTCTGCATGGGGCCCCGCGAGCTGAGGTTTCGGCCCAGCCATTTTGCACTAGGAAATCAGGTCTGAAGTGCCGGGTGTGGGACCTCTGCCTGTGGAAACCTAGGAGCAAGTGAAATTAGACAAAGCACAAAGGAAAAAAGGTTAGACTTTATTTTATTGCCCAGATTCTATTTTTATCTCCCAGGAGTTTTTAATGGGCTTTGCCGGTGACAAACTCCTCCTCTGCCTTTTGTCCCATTCCTCATTCTTGGGGCGCTGAGGGTGCCGACACGTCTTCTGTAAATGCTTCGTGGTGAGTTGGGTGTCCTCATACCTGGGGGGAGGGGCAGGACTTCTCCCCAGCAGCCTCCAGGTGAGGTTGATTGTCCCCAGGCCTCCTCCCTCACTGCTCGTCTGCCTGAGCACCAGCATTGGAAGTTTTATAGATTCTAATGACCTTTAAGAGTCCAGGAAAGAGATGCGCAGGGACGCTGGGGGGGCCGGTTTTACCCTGTTCCACATTGGTTCAGCCCCCTTAGGCTGATGGTTTCTGCCAGCCTAGATGCTCTGACCAGTAGTCTGCGCTTTCTTCAGTTAGGCCACTGAATTAACGTACAAACAGCACCAGGTGTCAGAGCCCTGCTTGCTCAACTCCCAGACAGTCCAGGGCCAGTGGTGATCCAGGACCATGACGGCCACTCAGTCAACGGCCTTTTGAAGTAATCAGAAGTACAGCCGGTCTCATTGGCTGCCGTCACCGCGGTGTCTGTAGGCTTTTCTATGGTGGCAGCGTTATTTACGGGTCCCCTGCCAAGTTTGTTAGCTCCGCTCTGGGTGCAGTAAGTCCTGCAAGCAATAGTCTGCTCTTTTGGGGCACACTTTTGTGGTTTTCAGAGAGAAGCTCCAGGTCAAGTGATGGTCACACGAGTCATCATGGGGGCCTGTTGCCCCAGGTTGTCTCTCTGGAGGTTGGAGTTGGAGGGCCTACGCACTCGAGGTCAGTGTGCCTACGGAGCGATCCCTGCAACTTCAGGGCATGGTGGGTGGTTAGGATCACCAAGTGGCGTCCTTTTCCCTTAGGAGGGAGCTGGCCTTGCGGGCTGCTCATTTCCAGGTTTTTAGGTACCCCCAGTATCCTGGTCGGATGGGGTGGCTGGCCAATGCCTGGAGGGCATTCTTGCGTTGTTCCATTTCAAGTGGTCCCAGTTTCTGCACTAATACTCCAAGGGCGATTCGCCTTTGACCAGGAATGTAAAGGTCAAAGGGTTTAGCTAAATTAGGGAGGTCCAGGGCAAGGGTCTGAATTGACTGCTCTTTCCATTCTTGAAAGGCCGCTTCTGGATTCTATTCAAAAGGATCATCATCTTTTCCTTTCAGTGTTTCATATAGAGTTCCAGCTATTAGTCTGTAGTTAGGGATCCAGATGCAGCAAACCCCGGTCTCCCCAGGAACCCCTAAGCTGTCTTCTAGTTTTAGGAAGGGTGAGGCTGCAAATGGCTTCTTCCCTTTCCTGGGATGGGCTTCTCCAATCTTCTGTGAGAATGAAGCCCAGGCAGCTCGCCTTAGTCTGTGATATTTGAACCTTTTTCTTGGACACCTTCTATCTTTTATTGGCTAGGTAGTTCAGAGGCCTCCTTAGTAGGGCTGGCGATCAGAATGTCATCTGCATATTGAAGGAGGGTTCCCTTCTCCAGAGGTAGATCTTTTAGGGCTTTAGCTAACGTTTCCCCAAAGATGGTGTGGGAATTTTTGAACCCCTGGGGCAGGACGGGCCAGCAGTATTGTTTTTGTTGTATGTTGAGTCCTGCCACTCACAGCCAAAATTTCTTGTGACTCTGGGACTAATGGAATACAGAAGAAGGCATCATTGAAGTCTAATACAGAATAGCATGTCCTGGTGGATGGTAGAATGACCAGCAGGGTGTAGGAATTAGGAACTACTGGATGTATATCCTCTGTGGCTTCACTGACTGTCCTGGCGTCCTTTACCAGGTCCCCAGCAGGCCACGGGGCTCTCGTGGCCAGGCCCCTCCCAGGATATGGAGCTCACCTGTGCAGGTAGCCAGCAGCCCACGGGGCTCTCATGGTTAGGCCCCTCCCAGGATATGGAGCTCACCTGGGCAGGTACCCAGCAGCCCACAGAGCTCTCATGGTCAGGCCCCTCCCAGGATATGGAGCTCACCTGGGCAGGTACCCAGCAGCCCACGGGGCTCTCGTGGTCAGGCCCCTCCCTGGATATGGAGCTCCCCTGTACAGGTAACCCAGCAGGGCTGGGCACACAGGAACCGTGCACATAGCCCTCATTGCAGAGTACCCCCAGCACACCTGTCGCTCAGAGCTGACACAGAGCACCTCAGAGCAGGGCTTGAACTAACAAACAGCAGCTCCGACAGGTCTGTGACCCTAGGCTTCACTCTGTGAGCCCTCCCTCCACCTGGTCTTCCAGGGGCGTCCACTGCAGCCGGGGCACTAGGCCTCTGTCTCCACCCACCACCCCTCCTCTCCCTGACTCCTGGGTTCCTCTCATTAGGAGAGGGTCTTCTTGAAGTTGTCTCCCACTCATGGACCAGATAAAATGATTAGAAAACAAGCCAGGGCTGCAGCCCCTTGTCTATCCTGACTCTCAGGACACTACACCTGTTCCTTGGATCTGGCCGGTGCAGCAAGGCCCATTTTCTGCAACTGAGCCCCTGAGGGGCGAGGATTGGCTGACCTGGGCAGCCTGACCCGGCCGGCCAGCCCTTCCCAGGTGTGCCTGGGTTGAGGTCAATATAAACACCCCTCCAGGCAGCAAACGTACCTGCAGCTGTGCCTGACGCCATATTCTCTGCCCCATCAGCAGTCTCGGGATTGGGCTGGTGGGAGGGAGTAAGGCCCACGGCTCTATGAGTGGCCCCGGGTGAGTGGGGCTCTGCTGGACTTTCTGCAGGAGTTGCCGGGCTGCCACCTGCTAAAGAAGAGGATGTGTCACCCATACCTGCTGCTGGAATTTCTCCCCGGGCAGAGGTGAGGAAGGAAAAAAGCAGTGGGGGCCGGGACAGGAGGGGTACCTCAGGCAGGGAAATGGAAAGCTTCCAGAAGAGCGCCCGGGGCCAGGACCATCCTGGCTGGCCTGCAGGCACCAAGTCGGCCTGAGTGTTGTCGCTGGTGTGACTCCAAGCCCCTTCCTCTAGGCTTTAAAGTCTTTGCACACATTCAGGTGTTTTACCTGGGAAGGGTGGGAAAAGTTCAGCAGCAGCTGGCCTGGGGCTCAGCTCACGTTTACTCAGAGACGCCTCCTCACGGTTCCCCAGCTTTGCAATGAGGACGCTCCTTGCGGGGGTGCTGCTGGCTGCATGGGAGACGATTCCCAACCTCTGACCAACTTCAGAATTGTTTACCACTGGAGCAAGTGCCCTGATAGGGTTTTCCTCTGTATGGCCAGTGGGTTCTGTTTTTTTTTTTTCTTTTTTGGTTCAAGGTAGGTTTTATTCCTCTTTTTGTATTTATAGATATAAGCATGGAAATAATTCATTCATATAAATACGTCTATGGGAAGGACAGAACTTTTTTTTCTGTTTTATTTTTTAAAATATTATTTATTTTTGAATTTTTGAATTTTATTTTATTCATTTTTTATACAGCAGGTTCTTATTGGTTATCTATTTTATACACATAAGTGTATATATGTCAATCCCAGGCTCGCAATTCATCCCACCACCACCACCCTGCCACTTTCCCCCCTTGGTGTCCATACATTTGTTCTCTACATCTGTGTCTCTATTTCTGCCTTGCAAGCTGGTTCATCTGTACCATTTTTCTAGGTTCCACATGTATGCGTTAATATACGATATTTGTTTTTCTCTCTCTGACTTACTTCACTCTGTATGACAGTCTCTAGATCTATCCATGTCTCTACAAATGACCCAATTTCATTCCTTTTTATGGCTGAGTAATATTCCATTTTATATATGTACCACATCTTTTCCATTCGTCTGTCTATGGGCATTTAGGCTGTTTCCATGACCTGGCTATTGTCAATAGTGCTGCAATGAACATTGTGGTGAATGTGTCTTTTTGAATTATGGTTTTCTCTGGGTGTATGCCCAGAAGTGGGATTGCTGGGTCATATGGTAATTCTATTTTTAGTTTTTTAAGGAACCTCCATACTGTTCTCCATAGTGACTGTATCAATTTACATTCCCACAAATAGTGTAAGAGGGTTCCCTTTTCTCCACACCCTCTCCAGCATTTGTTGTTTGTAGATTTTCTGATGATGCCCTTTCTAACTTGTGTGAGGTGCTACCTCATTGTAGTTTTGGTTTATATTTCTCTAATAATTAGTGATGTTGAGCAGCTTTTCATGTGCTTCTTGGCCATCTGTATGTCTTCTTGGGACAAATGTCTATTTACATCATCTGCCCATTTTTGGATTGGGTTGTTTGTTTTTTTACTGTTGAGCTGCATGAGCTGTTTATATATATTGGAGATTAATCCTTTGTCCATTGATTCATTTGCAAATATTTTCTCCCATTCTGAGGGTTGTCTTTTCGTCTTGTTTGTAGTTTCTTTTGCTTTCCAAAGCTTTTAGGTTTCATTTGCTCCCATTTGTTTATTTTTGTTTTTTATTCCATTACTCTAGGAGGTGGATCAAAAAAGATCTTGCTGTGATTTATGTCAAAGAGTATTCTTCCTATGTTTTCCTCTAAGAGTTTTATAGTGTCCGGTCTTACATTTCGGTCTCTAATCCATTTTGAGTTTATTTTTGTGTATGGTGTTAGGGAGTGTTCTAATTTCATTCTTTTACATGTACCTGTCCATTTTTCCCAACACCACTTTTTGAAGAGACTGTCTTTTCTCCATTGTATATCCTTGCCTCCTTTGTCATAGATTAGTGGACCATAGGTGTGTAGGTTTAACTCTGGGCTTTCTTTTTTTTTCTTTTACATCTTTATTGGAGTATAATTGCTTTACAACTGTGTGTTAGTTTCTGCTGTATAAAAAAGTGAATCAGCTATACGTATACATATAACACCATATCCCTTCTCTCTTGCACCTCCCTCTCACTCCCTTATCCCACCCCTTTAGGTGGTCACAAAGCACCGAGCTAATCTCCCTGTGCTATGTGGCTGCTTCCCAGTAGCTATCAATTTTACATTTGGTAGTGTATATATGTCCATACCACTCTCTCACTTTGTCCCAGCTTACCCTTCCCCCTCCCCGTGTCCTCAAGTCCTTTCTCTATGTCTGTGTCCTTAGTCGTTTCCTGCCCCTAGGTTCTTCATAAACTTTTTTCTTTTAGATTCCATATATATGTGTTAGCATACGGTATTTGTTTTTCTCTTTCTGACTTACTTCACTCGGTAGGACAGACTCTAGATCCATCCACCTCACTACAAATAACTCAATTTCGTTTCTTTTTATGGCTGAATAATGTTCCATTGTATATATGTGCCACATCTTCTTTATCCATTTATCTGTTGATGGACACTTAGGTTGCTTCCATGTCCTGGCTATTGTAAATAGAGCTACAATGAACACTGTGGTACATGACTCTTTTTGAATTATGGTTTTCTCAGGGTAAATGTCCAGTAGTGGGATTGCTGGGTTGTACGGTAGTTCTATTTTTAGTTTTTAAGGAACCCCCATACCATTCTCCCTAGTGGCTATATCAATTTACATTCCCACCAACAGTGCAAGAGGGTTCCCTTTTCTCCAATAAATGACTCTCCAGCATTTATTGTTGGTAGATTTTTTGATGATGGCCATTCTGACTGGTGTGAGGTGATACCTCACTGTAGTTTTGAGTTGCATTTCTCTAATGATTAGTGATGTTCAGCATCCTTTCATGTGCTTGTTGGCAAACTGTATATCATCTTTGGAGAAATGTCTATTTAGGTCTTCTGCCCATTTTTGGATTGGGTTGTTTGGTTTTGTGATATTGAGCTACATGAGCTGCTTTTTGGAGATTAATCCTTTGCTATTTGCTTCATTTGAAAATATTTTCTCCCATTCTGATGGTTGTCTTTTCGTCTTGCTTATGTTTTCCTTTGTTGTGCAAAAGATTTTAAGTTTCATTAGGTCCCATTTTTAAATTTTTGTTTTTATTTCCATTAATCTAGGAGGTGGGTCAAAAAAGGATCTTGCTGTGATTTATGTCATAGACTGTTCTGCTTATCTTTTCCTCTAAGAGTGTTATAGTGGCTGGTCTTACATTTAGGTCTCTAATCCATTTTGAGTTTATTTTTGTGTATGGTGTTAAGGAGTGTTCTAATTTCATTCTTTTACATGTAGCTGTCCAGTTTTCCCAGCACCACTTACTGAAGACACTGTCTTTTCTCCATTGTATACCCTTGCCTCCTTTGTCATAGATTAGTTAACCATAGGTACGTGGGTTTATCTCTGTGCTTTCTATCCTGTTCTATTGATCTATATTTCTGTTTTTGTGTCAGTACCATATTATCTTGATTACTGTAGCTTTGTAATATAGTCTGAAGTCTGGAAGTCTGATTCCTCCAGCTCTTTTTTTTTTCCCCTCAAGACTGCTTTGGCTATCTGGGGTCTTTTGTGTCTCCCTACAAATTTTAAGATTTTTTTCTAGTTCTGTAGAAAATACCAAAGTTATTTTGATAGGGATTGCATTGAATCTGTAGATTGCTTTGGGTAGTATAGTCTTTTTCACAATATTGATTCTTCTAATCCAAGAACATGGTATATGTCTCCATCTGTTTATATCATCTTTGATTTCTTTCATCAGTGTCTTAATGTTTTCTGAGTACAGGTCTTTTACTTCCTTAGGTAGGTTTATTCCTAGGTATTTTATTCTTTTTGTTGCAGTGGTAATGGGATTGTTTCCTTAATTTCTGTTTCTGTTCTTTCATTGTTAGTGTATAGGAATGCAAGCAATTTCTGTGCATTAATTTTGTATCCTGCCACTTTACCAAATTCATTGATTAGCTCTAGTGGTTTTCTGGTGGCATCTTTAGGATTCTGTAACTATGATATGATGTCATCTGCAAACAGTGACAATTTTACTTCTTCTTTTCCTTTTTGTATTCCTTTTATTTCTTTTTCTTCTCTGATTGCCATGGCTAGGACTTCCAAAGCTATGTTGAATAGTAGTGGAGAGAGTGGACTTCCTCATCTTGTTCCTGATCTTAGAGGAAACGCTTTCAGTTTTTCACCATTGAGAATGCTGTTTGCTGTGGGTTTGTCATATATGGCCTTTATTATGTTGAGGTAGTTTCCCTCTATGCCCACACTCTTCAGAGTTTTTATCATAAATGGGTGTTGAATTTTCTCAAAATCTTTTCCTGCATCTATTGAGATGATCATATGGTTTTATTCTACAATTTGTTAATATGGTGTATCACATTGATTTGTGTATATTGAAGAACCCTTGCATCCCTGAGATAAACCCCACTTGATCATGGTGTATGATCCTTTTAATGTGTTGTTCGATTCTGTTTGCTAGTATTTTGTTGAGGATTTTTACATCTATATTCATCAGTGATATTGGTCTATAATTTTCTTTCCTTGTAGTATCTTTGTCTGGTTTTGGTATCAGGGTGATGGTGGTCTCATAGAATGAGTTTGGGAGTGTTCCTTCCCCTGCAATTGTTTTAAAGAATTTGAGAAGGTTGGGTGTTAGCTCTTCTCTAAATATTTGATAGAATTCACCTGTGATGCCATCTGGTTCTGGACTTTTGTTTGTTGGAAGATTTTTAATCACAGTTTCAATTTCATTGCTTGTGATAGGTTTGTTCATATTTTTTATTTCTTCCTGATTCAGTCCTGGAAGGTTATCCCTTTCTAAGAATTTGTTGATTTCTTCCAGGTTGTCCATTTTATTGGCATAGAGTTGCTTGTAGTAGTCTCTTAGGATGCTTTGTATTCCTGTGGTGTCGTAACTTCTCCGTTTTCACTTCTAATTTTGTTGATTTGAGTGCTCTCCCTCTTTTTCTTGAGTCTGGCTAAAGGCTTATCATTTTTGTTTATCTTCTCAAAGAACCAGCTTTTAGTTTTATTGATCTTTGCTTTCCTTTTCTTTGTTTCTATTTCATTTATTTCTGCTCTGATCTTTATGCTTCCTTTCCTTCTACTAACTTTGGGTTTTGTTCATCTTTCTCTAGTTCCTCTAGGTGTAAGGTTAGATTGTTTATTTGAGATTTTTCTTGTTCCTTGAGGTAGGCTTGTATTGCTATAAACTTCCCTCTTAGAACTGCTTTTGCTGCATCCCATAAGTTTTGGATCATCGTGTTTTTGCTGTCATTTGTCTCTAGGTAGCTTTTGATTTCCTCTTTTATTTCTACAGTGATCTCTTGGTTATTTAGTAACGTATTGTTTAGCCTCCATGTGTTTGTGTTTTTTACTGTTTTTTCCCTGTAATTGATTTCTAATCTCATAGCATTGTGGTCGGAACAGCTGCTTGATATGATTTCAGTTTTCTTAAATTTACTGAGGCTTTATTTGTGACCCAAGATGTGATCTATCCTGGAGAATGTTCCGTGTGCAGTTGAGAAGAACGTGTAATCTGCTGTTTTTGGATGGAATGTCCTATATATATCAATTAACTCTATCTGGTCTATTGTGTCATTTAAAGCTTGTGCTTCCTTATTAATTTTCTGTCTGAATGATCTCCACTGGTGTAAGTGAGCTGTTAAAGTCCCCCGCTATTATTGTGTTACTGTCGATTTCCTCTTTTATAGCTGTTAGCAGTTGCCTTATATATTGAGGTGCTCCTCTGTTGGGTACATATATATTTATAATTGTTATATCTTCTTCTTGGATTGATCCCTTGACCATTATGTAGTGTCTTTCCTTGTCTCTTGTAACATTCTTTATTTTAAACTCTATTTTATCTGATATGAGTATTGCTACTCCAGCTTTCTTTTGATTTTAATTTGCATATAATATATTTTTCCATCACCTCACTTTCAGTCTGAATGTGTCCCTAGGTCTGAAATGGGTCTCTTGTAGACAGCATATATATGGGTCTTGTTTTTGTATCCATTCAGTGAGCCTGTGTCTTTTGGTTGGAACATTTAGTCCATTCATGTTTAAGGTAATTATCGATATGTATGTTCCTATTACTATTTTCTTAATTGTTATGGGTTTGTCTTGGTGGGTCCTTTTCTTCTCTTGTTTCCCACTTAGAGAAGTTCCTTTAGCATTTGGTGTAGAGCTGGTTTCATGGTGCTGAATTCTCTTAGCTTTTGCTTGTCTGTAGGACTTTTGATTTCTCTGTCAAATCTGAATGAGATCCTTGCTGGGTGGAGTACTCTTGGTTGTAGGTTCTTCCCTTTCATCACTAAATTTATCATGCCACTCCCTTCTGGCTTGTAAATTTTCCACTGAGAAATCAGCTGTTATGGGAGTTCCCTTGTATGTTATTTGTCATTTTTCCCTTGTTGCTTTCAATAATTTTTCTTTGTCTTTAATTTTTGTCTATTTGATTACTATGTGTCTTGGCGGTTTTCTCCTTTGATTTATCCTGCCTGGGACTCTCTGTGCTTCCTGGACTTGGGTGGCTATTTCTTTTCCCATGCTAGGGAAGTTTTCGTCTATAATCTCTTCAAATATATTCTTGGGTCCTTTCTCTCTCTCTTCTCCTTCTGGGACCCCTATAATGTGAATGTTGTTGTGTTTAATGTTGTCCCAGAGGACTCTTAGGGTGTCTTCATTTATTTTCATTCTTTTTCTTTATTCTGTTCCATGGCAGTGATTTCCACCTTTCTGTCTTCCAGGTCACTTATCTGTTCTTCTGCCACAGTTATTCTGCTACTGATTCCTTCTAGTGTATTTTTCATTTCAGTTATTATATTATTCACCTCTGTTTGTTTGTTCTTTAATTCTTCTAGTTGTTTGTTCCTTAATTCTTCTAGGTCTTTGTTAAGCATTTCTTGCATCTTCTCGATCTTTGCCTCCATTCTTTTTCCAAGGTCTTGGATCATCTTCACTATCATTATTCTGAATTCTTTTTCTGGAAGGTTCCCTATCTCCACCTCATTTCGTTTTTTTTTCTGGGGTTTTATCTTGTTCCTTGATCTGGTATAAAGTCCTCTGCCTTTTCATTTTGTCTATCTTTCTGTGAATGTGGTTTTCCTTCCACAGGCTTCAGAATTGTAGTTCTTCTTGCTTCTGCTGTCTGCTCTCCGGTGGATGAGTCTATCTTAGAGGCTTGTGCAAGCTTCCTGATGGGAGGGACTGGTGGTCGGTAGAGCTGGGTGTTGCTTTGGTGGGCAGAGCTTTAATCCGCTTGTATGCAGATTAAATAAAACTTTAATAAAAAGTTTAACCCGCTTGTCTGCTGATGCATGGGGCTGGGTTCCCTCCCTGTCGGTTGTTTGGCCTGAGGCAACCCAACACTGGAGCCTACCTTGCTCTTGGTGGGGCTAATGGCGGACTCTGGGAGGGCTCACACCAAGGAGTATTTCCCAGAACTTCTGCTGCCAGTGTCATTGTCCTCACGGTGAGCCACAGACACAGCCACCACCTGCCTCTGCAGGAGACCCTCTAAAAGTAGCAGTTAGTTCTGGTCATTCTCCTATGGGGTCACTGCTCCTTCCCCTGGGTCCTGATGTGCACACTACTTTGTGTGTGCCTTCCAAGAGTGGAGTATCTGAGTGGAGTTGAGACTCTGAGATTCTGCGTGGAGTCGCACAGACTCTGGGTCCTGTGAAGCTTCGATGTTTTGTGGTTCTAGAAATCCTATAGGAGACGGTCCACAGCAGGTGAAGCTAATGCTGTCAGTAGAGGTGATGAAGCCAAAGATCTGCAGTTCCGACTAGAGGTGCCGATGTACATACAGGACAAAATCATCTCGTGTGAATGTAGTTCAGGCATGTTTAAAATGAATGCAGCCATGTTAATTCCTACCGTATTCTATCTTGAGCCTCTCCTCAGGGACCCCCTCCTCAGTTCCTGAGGCTCCTGTACGTCATGTACAGGGGACTGGAGAGTGGTCTCTGTCCAGTCTGAGCCCTGAGTTATGCTGTGTGTATCTTAGGATACTTTGTATTTTTGTGGTGTCTGTTGTAACATCATCTCTTTCATTTCAGATTTATTTGGGCCCTCTCTTTTCTAAAAAAACATACTACTGTTGTCTTTTATTCTTTACAGAAGTTTAATAAGTGTTTTATCTACTATCTTTACTCTATGTATACTTTTGGCAGTGAGATTTTTACTTTACTTTGTTTTCTTGTTACTATCAATAATTAGTGAGACTTCTTATAAGCTATCTTCAACATTGCTTATAAAGCTGCTTTATTAGTGATGACAGAGCCTTAATGGAAGTCATGTTCTGGTTGTAAATTAGAATGCAATGTGCCAGCAAAAAGCCCCTTAAGTTTATGTCTCATTACTTCTTGTTCTTTTTTTAATTTAATTTTTATTTTTTATCAGAGCAAATTTGATTAAAATGTTTTGTTTCTTCTAGGTGTGCAAGATATGGTTCTTTTAAACATATACATATATCTATTCTTCTTTGGATCATTTTCCCATGTAGGTTATGACACACTGTTGAGTAATCTTCTCTTGGTATTACATAGGTTTTTGGTGATTACATAGGTATTTGGTGATTACATATTTCACATGCATTTCTATATCTATCTTAACCCCAATATCCTAATGTATCCAATCCTCACACCTTTCCATTTGGTGAACCATAAGTTTGTTTAATGAATCTGTGATTGCATTTTCTGTGGAAATATCTTCATTGGTATCAATTTTTAGCTAAGACCTATAAGTGATATTATAGGATATGTGTCTTTTGCTTTCTGACTTAGTACAGTTTGCCTGATTACCTCAAGAATCATACATGGTGCTGCAAATGGCATTGTTTCATTTTTTCCCTGGCTAATATTCCATCTGTATGTGTATCAGTTCTTCTTTGGCCACACACCTCTTGATGGCCTTTTTGGTTGCATCCATGTCTTGGCTATTGCAATATTGCTGCAATGCACATTTGCTTGCCTGTGTCTTTCCAGTTCTATCTTCTTATGTTATAGGCCAAGGAGTGGGCTTGCTGTATCATATGGTAGCTCAGTGTGTACGTTTTAAAGGCACCACCATTCAGTTCTCATTAGTGGCTCTTTCCAGGTTACGTCCCACTTAAAGTTGAGGGTATGCATTTCTCCAAAACACCTTCAGTATTTATTGTTTGTAGTTTTCCTGCTGATGGTTATTCTGACAGGTGCGAGCTGAGACCTCTTTGTGGTTGAATTTGCATGTGTCCCATAATGTGTTGAAATTGAGCTTTAAAGCATGTCCTTTTTATTTATCAAACTGTGATTACAGCTTAGTTCTTCAAAGTGTTTTCTTAAGTATGTGTCACATTTTGAAAAATTTTGGCCATTACCTCCCTCAAGACATTTTGAGGGCAGATTTCATTTACAGCCCTGCAGTACTTGTTCATATGAAGTGACCATTAGCTCAGGCTTTAAACCTGCTTTTGCAGGTAACGGCCAGAGGGCGGCAGCCTTTCTACGTCCCCATGCTAGTACTAGGGAAACAGACCTTCCGGCCAGTGGTGTTCCTCGGTTATAAATTAGAGTGCAATGTGCCCGGATAAACCCACAAATGCTGATGTCTCCTTACTTTTGTTTGTTTTTTACGTTTAATTTATATTTATTATTGGAGTAATATTCAATTGTGTACAAGGACCACTTCTTCATGGTGCATTCCTCGGTTGATGGATATTTTCATTGCTTCCAAGTGTTGGCTATGGTAAATATTGCTGGAGTGTGGGATTGCCAGCCTGTGACTTTATGATTTTCATTTTCTCAGGTGATAGGCCCAGCAGTGGTTGTGATTCATTGACTGGTAGCTCAATATTTCCCTTTTCAAAGCACCTATATTGTGTTTTCTTTAGTGACTCTTTACATGCCCCCCCTTACAACCGAGGGTACACATTTCTCCACAATCCCTTCAGCATTTATTTTTTGGAGCATTTTTCCTAATGACCATTCTGACTGCTGTGAGCTGATAGGTTTTTGTAATATGGGTATGCATGTCATTAAAATTTCTAAAATTCATCATTTTTCCACTCCTTTTTCTTTTCTCTTAAAAGAAAAAAGTGTGAGTACAATATACCTCTTGAAAGTGTCTTCTTAGAACGTTGCCCTCTTTTGAATTTTTTGGTCAGTTTTCAACTCCAGGATTGTTTTGGAGGGTAGGTGTCATTTACAGGCCGGCTAGTTTTGTGAATATTTAGTTACCTTAAGCAATGGGTTTAAAGCTGCTGTTGTGGGAAATGGCTACAATGAGGTAGAATTTCTCCATTCCCAAATCTGGGTACTAGGGCAAGAGACTTCCTGGAAGTCGTGTTCCTAGGTTGTAAATTAGAATGGAATGTTCCAGGAGATACCCCCATAAATTTATGTCTCATAACTTTTTCTTGGTTTTTTAAATTTTTTTAATTGTGGTGAGTATTAGAATATTGTTTGTCCTAAGTGTACACAATCTGGTTCATTTGTACATTATATACGTCTATTCATGTACAGATCCTCTTCCCATGCAAAATATTACAGAGTGTTCCGTAGACCCCCCTTAATATATGGTCTGGCTTTTTGATATATGTATATAGTATGTATTTGTATACGTATAGTAACACAAATCTTCATTTATCCATTGCCCGCACCTTTCCTTATAGATGAGCAGAGTTTGTTTTCTAAGCCCGTGAGTGTCTTTCTCTTTGGAAATATGTTCATTTGTGTCAGTTATTAGATAACACCATAAGTGATATCATAGGATATAGGTCTTTTGCTTTCCGACCTACCTCATGTCTTGTGATTATCTCCAGACTCATATATGGTGCCTCAAAGAGCAGTGCTTCATTCTTTTCCATGGCTTATATTCCATTGTCTACATGGACCACTTCTGCTTGGTGCATTCCTCTGTTGATGGACATTTTCCTTGCTTCCAAGTATTGCCTATGGTAAATATTGCTGGAGTGCAGGATTGCCAGCCTGTGACATTTTTACTCTCTTTTTCTCAGGTGGTAGGCCCAGCAGTGAGTATGATTGATTGACTGGTAGCTCAATGTTTACTTTATCAAGGCAACTCCATTGTGCTTTCATTAGTGGCTCCTACCATGTCCCCCTTAGAAGCAAAAGTATGCATTTCTCCACAATCCCTTCAGCATTTTTTGTTTGCAGCATTTTTGTTGATGGCCATTCTTACCGGTGTGAACTGATAGGTTTTTGTAATTTGGGATTACATGTCTTTAAAAATTCCTAAAATTCCTCATTTTTCCACGCCTTTTTCTTTTGTGTTAAAAGAAAAAAGAAAAAAAAGTGTGAGTACAATATACTTCTTCAAATTGTCTTTTTGGAAGGTTGCACTCTTGAATTTTTTGGTCAATTTTCGAGCTCAGGATATTTTGGAGGGCAGGTGTCATTTACAGAACTGCAATTGGTGAATATTTAGTGACCTTTTGCAGTGGGTTTAAAGCTGCTGTTGTGGGAAACAGCCACAAGGATGCAGCATTTCTCCATTCCCAAATCTGGGTACTAGGGCAGCAGAGCCTTTCTGGAAGTCGTTGTCCTAGGTTGTAAATTAGAATGGAATGTGGCAGGAAAACCCCCCATAAGTTGATGTCTCATTACTTCTAGTTCGTTGTTTTAATTTTTAAAATTAGGGTAATGGTTCGAATGTAGTTTGTCCAAGGTGTACACACTCTGGTTCATTTACACATTATATATATCTATTTATGTAGAGATCCTCTTCCCACGTCAATTATTACAGAGTGTTCCATAGACCTCCCTTGCTATAAGGTCGGTCTTTTTGATATATGTATATAATATGTATTTGTATCCATATGGTAACGCTAATCTTCATTTATCTATTCCCCCCACCTTTCCTTTTAGATAAGCATAGTTTTTTTCTAAGTCAGTGAGTGCCTTTCTCTGTGGAAATATGTTCATTTGTGTCAGTTATTAGATAACGCCTATAAGTGTTATCATAAGATATAGGACTTTTGCTTTCCGACTTACCTCATGTTCTGTGATTATCTCCAAGATCATCTATGGTGCTTAAAAGAGCAGTGTTTCATAGTTTTCCATGGCTAGTGTTCATTGTGTACATGGACCACTTTTTCTTTATCCCTTCATCTGTTGATGGACATTTTGGTTGCTTCACTGTCTTGTCTATTGTTAATAAGGATGCAGTGCAGCTTTTGCAGCCCAGGTCTTCTTGAATCTGGTCTTCTCAGGTGAGAGGCCCATTGGTGCGCCTGCTGTATTGAATGATGCCTCAATTTTTCCTTTTATACGCAGCTCCTTTCTGTTCTCATTATTGGCTGTTAACCAATTTACATCTCACCAGCAGCTAAAGGGTACACAGTTCTCTAAAACCTCTTCAGCATTTATTGTTTGTAGACTTTTTGCTGATGGTCAGTCGACTGGTGTGACTTGAAAACTTTTTCTAGATTAGATTGCATGAGTCTAATACTTCCTGAGGTTGAGCTTTTATCCATTTTCCTTTTTTAAAAAAGAGAGTGAGTAAAACTTACCTCTTCATACAGTGTTCTTGAAAAATTTGCCTGTTTTGAATTGTTTTTATCCATTCCCTACTTCAGCACAATTTTAAGGGCAGGTGTCCTTTACAGCCCTGAGTCCTTGTGAATGTTAAGTGACCATTAGCTGTGGGTTAAAAGCAGCTCTTGTGGGAATTGGCCACAAGGCGGCAGCATTTCTCCATTACCAAATCTGGTTACTAGGGCAACAGAGCCTTACTGGAAGTGGTGTTCTAGGTTGTAAATTAGAATGGAATGTGCAAGGGAAAAACCCTTTAAGTTTATGTCTCATTATTTCTTGTTCGTATTTTTAACATAATTTTTATTTTTTATCACAGCAAATTTGATTACAATGGTTTGTTTGTTCTAGGTGTGCAAGATGTGTTTCTTTCACACATATACATATATCTATTCTTCTTCGGAATCTTTTCCCATGTAGGTTATGACACAATGTTGAGTAGTCTTCTCTTGGTATTCTGTAGGTCTTTGGTGATTATATATTTCACGTGTGTTTGTATATCTCTGTTAACCTCAATATGGTGATGTATCCAATCCTCACACCTTTCCATTTGGTGAACCATAAGTTTTTGTACTGAATCTGTGATTGCCTTTCTCTGTGGAAATATCTTCGTTTGTATCAAGTTTTAGGTAACACCTATATGTGATATGATAGGATATGTTTCTTTCGCTTTGTCACTTACTAAAAGTTGCGTGATTATATATAGAATCATCTATGGTGCTGCAAATGGCATTATTTAATTTTTTCGCCAGCTCATATTCCATCTGTACATGTAGCAGTTCCTCTTTGTCCACCCATCTATCTGTGGACTTTTTGGTGACTTCCATATCTTGGCTTTTGTAACACACTATGCAATGAAGATTTGCCTGCCTGTGTCTTTCCAATTCTGTCTTCTTAGTTTAGAGGTCCAGGAATAGGTCTGATGGATCATATGGTAGCTCAATGTTTACCTTTTAAAAGCACCTCCATTCTGTTCTCTTTAGTGGCTCTTTCTAGGTTATGTCCCACATAAAGTTGAGAGTATACATTTTTCCACAGCACCTTCAGCATTTATTCTTTGTAGTTTTTTGCTGATGGTTATTCTGACTGGTGTGAGCTGATACCTGTTTGTGGTTGAATTTGCATGTGTCTCATAATGCATTGAAATTGAGCTTTAACACATGTCTTTTTTACTTTTCCAGCTGTGATTAGAGCTTATTTCTTCAAAGTGTTTACTTAAAGTATGTGTCACCTTTTGAAATATTTTGGCCATTACCTCCCTCAAGACATTTGGAGGGCAGGTTTCATTTACAGCACTGCAGTACTTGTTCATATGAAGTGACCATTCGCTCAGGCTTTAAACCTGCTTTTGCAGGTAACGGCCAGAGGGCGGCAGTCTTTCAACGTTCCCCACTCTGGTACTAGGGAAACAGACGTTCCGGCCATTGTTGTTCCTCGGTTATAAATTAGAGAGGAATGTGTGTGAATAAACCCACAAATGCTGATGTCTCCTTACTTATGTTTGTCTTTTAAATTTAACTTATATTTATGATTAGAGTAATATAATATTGTGTAAATGGAACAGTTCTTCTTGGTGCATTCCTCTGTTGATGGACATTTTCATTGCTTCCAAATGTTGGCTATGCTAAATATGGCTGGAGTGCAGGATTGCCAGCCTGTGACGTTTTTTGTTTTTTGTTTTTTTTTTTTTTTTTTTAATGAGGATCTTGAATCAGATGCGTATGTTTTGATTGATTGATTGATTGATTGATTTTGGCTGTGTTGGGTCTTCGTTTCTGTGCGAGGGCTTTCTCCAGTTGTGGCAAGCGGGGGCCACTCTTCATCGCGATGCGCGGGCCTCTCACCGTCGCGGCCTCTCTCGTTGCGGAGCACAGGCTCCAGACGCGCAGGCCAGCCTGTGACGTTTTGATTCTCATTTTCTCAGGAAATACGCCCAGCAGTGGGTATGATTGATTGACGGGTTCTCAATGTTTACCTTTTCAAGACACTTCCATTGTGTTTTCATTAGTGGCTCTTACCACGTCCCCCTTAGAGCCGAGTGTACGCATTCCTCCACAGTCCCTTCAGCATTTATTTTTTGAAGCCTTTTTGCTGATGGCCATTCTGACTGCTGTGAGCTGATAGGTTTTTGTAATTTGGGTTTGCATGTCTTTCAAAATTCCTAAGATACACCATTTTTCCACACCTTTTTCTTTTCTCTTAAAAGAAAAAAACTGTGAATACAATATACCTCTTGCAATTGTCCTCTTGGAAGGTTGCCCTCTTTTGAAATTGTTGCTCCATTTTTGATCCCAGGATTTATTTGGAGGGCAGGTGTCATTTACAGAATTGCAAGTTGGTGAATATTTAGTGACCTTTAGCAGTGGGTTTAAAGCTGCTGTTGTGGGAAATGACCACAAGAAGGCAGCATTACTCCATTCCCAAATCTGGGTACTAGGGCAGCAGAGGCTTTCTGGAAGTCGTGTTCCTAGGTTGTAAATTAATATGGCATGTGCCAGGAGAAACCCCCATAAGTTTAGGTCTCATTACTTCTTGTTTTTGTTAATTGTTTTAATCGGGGTAAAGATTAGAATATTGTTTGTCCTAGGGGTACACAATCTGCTTCATTTGTACATTATATATGTCTTTTCTACAGATCCCTTTCCCATGTAAAATATTACAGAGTGTTCCGTACACCTCCCTTGCTATATTGTCGGTCTCTTTGAAATATGTATATAATATGTATTTGGATATGTATAGTAACACTTATCTCATTTATCCATTCCCCCCACCTTTCCTTTTAGATGAGCATAGTTGGTTTTCTAAGTCTGTGAGTGTCTTTCTCTGTGGAAATATGTTCATTTGTGTCAGTTATTAGGTAACGCGTATATGGGATATCATAGGATATAGGTCTTTTGCTTTCCGACTTACCTCATGTTTTGTGATTATCTCCAAGCTCATCTGTGGCGCCTCAAAGAGCAGTGTTGCATTGTTTTCCACGGCTAATATTTCATTGTGTACATGGACCCCTTCTTCTTTATCCATTCACCCGTTGATGGACATTTTGGTTGCTTCCCATCTTGGCTATTTTGAATAAGGCTGCAGGGCAACTTTTGCAGCGTGTGTCTTTTCGATTCTGGTCTTTTCAGGTGAGAGGCCCAGTGGTGCGCCTGCTGGATTGAATGGTACCTCAATTTTTACTTTCAAACGCAGTTCCTTTCTGTTCTCATTATTGGCTGTTAACCACTTTACATCTCACCAGCACTTAGAGGTTACACATTTCTCTACAACCCCATCAGTATTTATTCTTTGTAGATATTTTGCTGACGGTCAGTCAACAGGTATGAGTTGAAACCTTTTGGTTGATTAGACTGCATGAGTCTAATAATTCCTAAGGTTGATGCTTTAATCCATTTTCCTGTTTTTTTTAAAGAGAGTGAGGAATACTTACCTCTTCATATTATCTTCTTGAAACATTTGCCTGTTTTGAATGTTTTTGTCCATTCCTTAAATGAGCACAATTTTTGACGGCAGGTGTCCTTTACAGCCCTGAGTCCTTGTGAATTTTAAGTGACCATTAGCTGTGGGTTTAAAGCTGCTCTTGTGGGAAACGGCCACAAGGCGGCAGCATTTCTCCTTTACCAAATGTGATTACTAGGTCAACAGAGCCTTATTGGAAGTGGTGTGCTAGGTTGTAAATTAGAATGGAATGTGCCAGGAAAAAGCCCTTTAAGTTTATGTGTCATTACTTCTTGTTCGTATTTTTAACATAATTTTTATTTTTTATCACAGCAAATTTGATTACAATGTTTTGTTTGTTCTAGGTGTGCAAGATGTGGTTCTTTCACACACATACATATATCTATTCTTCTTCGGAATATTTTCCCATGTAGGTTATGACACAATGTTGAGTAGTCTTCTCTTGGTATTCTGTAGGTCTTTGGTGATTATATATTTCACGTGTGTTTGTATATCTGTGTTAACCTCAATATGGTGATGTATCCAATCCTCACACCTCTCCATTTGGTGAACCATAAGTTTTTGTACTGAATCTGTGATTGCCTTTCTCTGTAGAAATATCTTCGTTTGTATCAATTTTTAGGTAACACCTCTATGTGATATGATAGGATATGTGTCTTTCGCTTTGTCACTTACTCCAAGTTGCGTGATTACTTCTAGACTCATCTATGGTGCTTCGAATGGCATTGTTTCATTTTTCCGCTAGCTCATATTCCATCCGTACATGTAGCAGTTCTTCTTTGTTCACCCATCTGTCGGTGGACTTTTTGGTTACTTCCATATCTTGGCTACTGTAATACTATGCAATGCAGATTTGCCTGCCTGTGTCTTTCCAATTCTGTCTTCTTAGGTTATAGGTCCAGGTATAGGTGGACTGGATCATATGGTAGCTCAGCGTTAACCTTTTAAAGGCACCTCCATTCTGTTCTCTTAGAATGGCATTGTTTCATTTTATCACTAGCTTAGAATCCATCTGTGCATGTAGCAGTTCTTCTTTGTCCACCAATCTGTCGGTGGACTTTTTGGTGACTCCCGTATCTTGGCTATTGTAATACTGTGCTATGCAGATTGGCCTGCCTCTTTCTTTCCAATTCTGTCTTCTTAGGTTATAGGTCCGAGAATAAGCCTCTGGATCATCAGGTAGCTCAATGTTTACCTTTTGAAGGCACCTCCATTCTGTTCTCATGAGTGGCTCTTTCCAGGTTGCATCCCACTTAAAGTTGAGGGTTTGCATTTCTCCACAGCTCCTTCAGCATTTATTCTTTGTAGTTTTTTACTGACGGTTATTCTGACTGGTGTGAGCTGATACGTCTTTGTGGTTGAATTTGCATGTGTCTCATAATCCGTTAAAACTGAGCTTTAAGGCAGATCCTTTTCATTTTTCAGGCTGTGAGTACAGCTTAGTTCTTCAAAGAGTTTTCGTAAAGTATGTGCCCTATTTTAAAATTCTTTGGCCATTACCTCCCTCAAGACATTTTGTGGTGACCATTAGCACAGGCTTAAACCTGCGTTTGCAGGTAACGGCCAGAGGGCGGCAGTCTTTCAACGTTGCACACTCTGGTAGTAGGGAAACAGACCTTCCGGCCATTGTTGTTCCTTGGTTATAAATTAGAGTGGAATGTGCCTGAATAAACCCACAAATGCTGATGTCTCCTTACTTATGTTTGTCTTTTAAATTTAACTTATATTTATTATAGGAGTAATATTACATTGTGTAAATGGGAGAGTTCTTCTTGGTGCATTCCTCTGTTGATGGACATTTTCATTGCTTCCAAATGTTGGCTATGCTAAATATGGCTGGAGTGCAGGATTGCCAGCCTGTGACGTTTTGATTCTCATTTTCTCAGGAGATGGGCCCAGCAGTGGGTATGACTGATTGACGGGTAGCTCAATGTTTACCTTTTCAAGGCACTTCCATTGTGTTTTCGTTAGTGGCTCTTACCACGTCCCCCTTAGAGCCGAGTGTACGTGTTCCTCCACAGTCCATTCAGCATTTATTTTTTGAAGCATTTTTGCTGATGGCCATTCTGACTGCTGTGAGCTGATAGGTTTTTGTAATTTGGGTTTGCATGTCTTTCAAAATTCCTAAAATACATCATTTTTCCACACCTTTTTCTTTTCTCTTAAAAGAAAAAACTGTGAGTACAATATACCTCTTGCAATTGTCTTCTTGGAAGGTTGCCCTCTTTTGAAATTGTTGCTCCATTTTTGATCCCAGGATTTATTTGGAGGGCAGGTGTCATTTACAGAATTGCAAGTTGGTGAATATTTAGTGACCTTCAGCAGTGGGTTTAAAGCTGCTGTTGTGGGAAATGACCACAAGAAGGCAGCATTACTCCATTCCCAAATCTGGGTACTAGGGCAGCAGAGGCTTTCTGGAAGTCGTGTTCCTAGGTTGTAAATTAATATGGCATGTGCCAGGAGAAACCCCCATAAGTTTAGGTCTCATTACTTCTTGTTTTTGTTAATTGTTTTAATCGGGGTAAAGATTAGAATATTGTTTGTCCTAAGGGTACACAATCTGCTTCATTTGTACATGATATATGTCTTTTCTACAGATCCCTTTCCCATGTAAAATATTACAGAGTGTTCCGTACACCTCCCTTGCTATATTGTCGGTCTCTTTGAAATATGTATATAATATGTATTTGGATATGTATAGTAACACTTATCTCATTTATCCATTCCCCCCACCTTTCCTTTTAGATGAGCATAGTTGGTTTTCTAAGTCTGTGAGTGTCTTTCTCTGTGGAAATACGTTCATTTGTGTCAGTTATTAGGTAACGCCTATAAGGGATAGCATAGGATATAGGTCTTTTGCTTTCCGACTTACCTCATGTTTTGTGATTATCTCCAGGCTCATCTCTGGTGTCTCAAAGAGCAGTGTTTCATTGTTTTCCACGGCTAATATTTCATTGTGTACATGGACCCCTTCTTCTTTATCCATTCACCCGTTGATGGACATTTTGGTTGCTTCCCATCTTGGCTATTTTGAATAAGGCTGCAGGGCAGCTTTTACAGTGTGTGTCTTTTCGATTCTGGTCTTCTCAGGTGAGAGGCCCAGTGGTGTGCCTGCTGGATTGAATGGTAGTTCAATTTTTACTTTTAAATGCAGTTCTTTTCTGTTCTTATTATTGGCTGTTAACCACTTTACATCTCACCAGCACCTAGAGGTTACACAGTTCTCTACAACCCCATCAGCATTTATTTTTTGTAGACTTTTTGCTGACGGTCAGTCGACAGGTGTGAGTTGAAAACTTTTGGTTGATTAGATTGCATGAGTCTAATAATTCCTAAGGTTGAGCTTGTATCCATTTTCCTGTTTTTTTTTTTTAAAGAGAGTGAGGAATACTTACCTCTTCATACTATCTTCTTGAAACATTTGCCTGTTTTGAATGTTTTTGTCCATTCCTTACCTGAGCACAATTTCTGGCGGCAGGTGTCCTTTACAGCCCTGAGTCCTTGTGAATTTTAAGTGACCATTAGCTGTGGGTTTAAAGCTGCTCTTGTGGGAAACGGCCACAAGGCGGCAGCATTTCTCCTTTACCAAATGTGATTACTAGGTCAACAGAGCCTTATTGGAAGTGGTGTGCTAGGTTGTAAATTAGAATGGAATGTGCCAGGAAAAAGCCCTTTAAGTTTTTGTGTCATTACTTCTTGTTCGTATTTTTAACATAAATTTTATTTTTTATCACAGCAAATTTGATTACAATGGTTTGTTTGTTCTAGGTGTGCAAGATGTGTTTCTTTCACACATATACATATATCTATTCTTCTTCGGAATCTTTTCCCATGTAGGTTATGACACAATGTTGAGTAGTCTTCTCTTGGTATTCTGTAGGTCTTTGGTGATTATATATTTCACGTGTGTTTGTATATCTGTGTTAACCTCAATATGGTGATGTATCCAATCCTCACACCTTTCCATTTGGTGAACCATAAGTTTTTGTACTGAATCTGTGATTGCCTTTCTCTGTGGAAATATCTTCGTTTGTATCAATTTTTAGGTAACACCTCTATGTGATATGATAGGATATGTGTCTTTCGCTTTGTCACTTACTCCAAGTTGCGTGATTACTTCTAGACTCATCTATGGTGCTTCGAATGGCATTGTTTCATTTTTCCGCTAGCTCATATTCCATCCGTACATGTAGCAGTTCTTCTTTGTTCACCCATCTGTCGGTGGACTTTTTGGTTACTTCCATATCTTGGCTACTGTAATACTATGCAATGCAGATTTGCCTGCCTGTGTCTTTCCAATTGTGTCTTCTTAGGTTATAGGTCCAGGTATAGGTGGACTGGATCATATGGTAGCTCAGCGTTAACCTTTTAAAGGCACCTCCTTTCTATTCTCTTTAGTGGCTCTTTCCAGTTTACGTCCCACTTAAAGTTGAGGGTATGCATTTCTCCCCAGCACCTTTAGCATTTATTCTTTGTAGTTTTTTGCTGATGGTTATTCTGACTGGTGCGAGCTGATACCTCTTTGGGGTTGAATTTGCATGTGTCTCATAATCCGTTGAAATTGAACTTTAAGGCATGACCTTTTCATTTTTCCAGCTGTGATTATGGCTTAGCTCTTCAAAGTGTTTTCTTAAAGTATGTGTCACATTTTGAAATATTTTAACCATTACCTTCTTCAAGACATTTTGAGGGCAGGTTTCATTTATAGCCCAGCAGTACTTGTTCATATGAAGTGACCATTAGCCCAGGCTTTAAAGCTGCTTTTGCAGGTAACGGCCAGAGGGTGGCAGCCTTTCTATGTTCCCCACGCTGGTACTTGGGAATCAGACTTACCCTCCAGTGGTGTTCTTCAGTTATAAATTAGAGTGGAATGTGCTCGGATAAACCCACAAATGCTGATGTCTCCTTACATTTGTTTGATTTTTAAATTTAATTAATATTTTTTTACTGGAGTAATATTCCATTGTATACAAGGACCACTTCTTCTTGGTGCATTCCTCTGTTGATGGACATTTTTGTTGCTTCCAAGTGTTGACTATGGTAAATATTGCTGGCGTACAGGTTTGACAGCCTGTGACTTTTTGAATCTCATTTTCTTAGGTGATAGGCCCAGCAGATGGTATGCTTGATTCACTGGTAGCTCAATGTTGACCTTTTCAAAGCACCTCCATTGTGTTTTCATTAGTGGCTCTTCCCACGTCCCCCTTAGAGCTGAGGGTACACGTTTCTCCACAATCCCTTCAGCATGTATTGTTTGCAGCATTTTTGCTGATGGACATTCTGCCTGGTGTGAGCTGATAGGTTTTTGTAAATTGGGTTTGCATGTCTTTAAAAATTCCTAAAATTTATCATTTTTTTCCAGGCGTTTTTCTATTCTGGTATTAGAAAAAAGTGTGAGTTCAATATAACTCTTGAACTTATCTTGCTGAAAGATTTCCCTATTTTTATTATTCTGGTGGATTTTCGTCACCAGGATATTTTTTTGAAGGCAGGTGTCACTTACAGGCCTGCAAAGTGTGTGAATATTTAGTAACCATTAGCACTGGGTGTAAGCTGCTGTTGTACTAATCGGCCACAAGGCAGGAGCACTTCTCCATTATCAAATCTGGTTACTAGGGCAGCAGAGCCGTTCTGGAAGTGGTTTTCCTAGCTTGTAAATTTGAATGGAATGTGCCAGGAAAACCCCCCATCAGTTTATGTTTGATTAATTCTTGTTTGTTGTTTTAATTTTTTAAATTCGGGTAATGTTTAAAATGTTGTTTGTCCAAGGTGTACACACTCTGGTTCATTTACACATTATATATATCTATATATGTCGAGATCCTCTTCCCATGTCAATTATTACAGAGTGTTCCATAGACCTCCCTTGCTATATGGTGGGTCTTTTTGGTATATGTATATAATATGTATTTGTATCCATATGGTAACGCTAATGTTCATTTATCCAATCCCCCCACCTTCCCTTTTAGATAAGCAGAGTTTTTTTTCTAAGTCTGTGAGTGCCTTTCTCTGTGGAAATATGTTCATTTGTGTCAGTTATTAGATAACGCCTATAAGTGATATCATAGAATATAGGTCTTTTGCTTTCCGACTTACCTCATGTTTTGTGATTATCTCCAGGCTCATCTGTGGCGCCTCAAAGAGCAGTGTTTCACTGTTTTCCATGGCTAATATTCCATTGTGTACATGGACCACTTCTTCTTTATCCATTCACCTGTGGATGGACATTTGGGTTGCTTCACTGTCTTGTCTATAGTGAATAAGGCTGCAGTGAAGCTTTTGCAGCCCGGGTCTTCTCGATTCTGGTCTTCTCAGGTGAGAGGCCCAGTGGTGCACCTGCTGGATTGAATGGTACCTCAATTTTTACTTTCAAACGCAGCTCCTTTCTGTTCTCATGATTGGCTCTTAACCACTTTACACCTCACCAGCAGCTAGAGGATACACAGTTCTCTAAAACCCCTTCAGCATTTATTGTTTGTAGACTTTTTGCTGATGGTCTGTCGACTGGTGTGAGTTGAAACCAGTTTGTAGATTAGATTGCATGAGTCTAATACTTCCTGAGGTTGAGCTTTTATCCATTTTCCTTTGTTTAAAAAGACAGTGAGTAAAACTTACCTCTTCATACAGTCTTCTTGAAACATTTGCCTGTTTTGAATTTTTTAATCCATTCCCTGCCTCAGCACAATTTTCAGGGCAGGTGTCTTTACAGCCCTGAGTCCTTGTGAATGTTAAGTGACCATTAGCTGTGGGTTAAAAGCCGCTCTTGCGGGAAACGGCAAAAGGCGGCAGCATTTCTCCTTTACCAAATCTGGTCACCAGGGCAACAGAGCCTTAATGGAAGTCGTGTTCTAGGTTGTAAGTTACAATGGAATGTGCCAGGAAAAAGCCTTTTAAATGTATGTCTCATTACTTCTTTTTCGTATTTTTAATTTAAGTTTTAGTTTTGAATCACAGCAAATTTGATTACAATGTTTTGTTTGTTCTAGGTGTGCAAGATATGGTTCTTTCATACATATGCATATATCTATTCTTCTTCAGATCCTTTTCCCATGTAGGTTAGGACACAATGTTGAGTAGTCTTCTCTTGGTATTGCGTACGTCTTTGATGATTATATATTTCACATGTGTTTTTATATGTCCGTTAACCCCCGTATAGTAATGTGTCCAATCCTCACACCTTTCCATTTGGTGAACCATACGTTTCTGTACTGAATCTGTGATTGCCTTTCTGCGTGGATATATCTTTGTTGGTATCAATTCGAAGGTAACACCTGTAACTGATATGGTAGGCTATGTGTCTTTTGCTTTGTCACTTACTAAAAGTTGCGTGATTCCTTCTAGACTCATCTATGGTGCTGCAAATGGCATTGTTTCATTTTATCACTAGCTCAGAATCCATCTGTGCATGTAGCAGTTCTTCTTTGTCCACCAATCTGTCGGTGGAGTTTTTGGTGACTCCCGTATCTTGGCTATTGTACTACTGTGCAATGCAGATTGGCCTGCCTCTTTCTTTCCAATTCTGTCTTCTTAGGTTATAGGTCCGAGAATAAGCCTCTGGATCATCAGGTAGCTCAATGTTTACCTTTTGAAGGCACCTCCATTCTGTTCTCATGAGTGGCTCTTTCCAGGTTACATCCCACTTAAAGTTGAGGGTTTGCATTTCTCCACAGCTCCTTCAGCATTTATTCTTTGTAGTTTTTTACTGACGGTTATTCTGACTGGTGTGAGCTGATACGTCTTTGTGGTTGAATTTGCATGTGTCTCATAATCCGTTAAAACTGAGCTTTAAGGCAGATCCTTTGCATTTTTCAGGCTGTGAGTACAGCTTAGTTCTTCAAAGTGTTTTCTTAAAGTATGTGTCCTATTTTAAAATTGTTTGGCCATTACCTCCCTCAAGACATTTTGTGGTGACCATTAGCACAGGCTTAAACCTGCGTTTGCAGGTAACGGCCAGAGGGCGGCAGTCTTTCAACGTTGCCCACTCTGGTAGTAGGGAAACAGACCTTCCGGCCATTGTTGTTCCTCGGTTATAAATTAGAATGGAATGTGCCTGAATAAACCCACAAATGCTGATGTCTCCTTATTTATGTTTGTCTTTTAAATTTAACTTATATTTATTATAGGAGTAATACTATATTGTGTAAATGGAAGAGTTCTTCTTGGTGCATTCCTCTGTTGATGGACATTTTCATTGCTTCCAAATGTTGGCTATGCTAAATATGGCTGGAGTGCAGGATTGCCAGCCTGTGACGTTTTGATTCTCATTTTCTCTGGAGATAGGCCCAGCAGTGTGTATGACTGATCGACGGGTAGCTCCATGTTTACCTTTTCAAGGCACTTTCATTGTGTTTTCGTTAGTGGCTCTTACCACGTCCCCCTTAGAGCCGAGTGTACGCGTTCCTCCACAGTCCATTCAGCATTTATTTTTTGAAGCATTTTTGCTGATGGCCATTCTGACTGCTGTGAGCTGATAGGTTTTTGTAATTTGGGTTTGCATGTCTTTCAAAATTCCTAAAATACATCATTTTTCCACACCTTTTTCTCTTCTCTTAAAAGAAAAAAACTGTGAGTACAATATACCTCTTGCAATTGTCTTCTTGGAAGGTTGCCCTCTTTTGAAATTGTTGCTCCATTTTTGATCCCAGGATTTATTTGGAGGGCAGGTGTCATTTACAGAATTGCAAGTTGGTGAATATTTAGTGACCTTCAGCAGTGGGTTTAAAGCTGCTGTTGTGGGAAATGACCACAAGAAGGCAGCATTACTCCATTCGCAAATCTGGGTACTAGGGCAGCAGAGGCTTTCTGGAAGTCGTTTTCTTAGGCTGTAAATTAATATGGCATGTGCCAGGAGAAACCCCCATAAGTTTAGGTCTCATTACTTCTTGTTTTTGTTAATTGTTTTAATCGGGGTAAAGATTAGAATATTGTTTGTCCTAGGGGTACACAATCTGCTTCATTTGTACATTATATATGTCTTTTCTACAGATCCGCTTCCCATATAAAATATTACAGTGTTCTGTAGACCTCCCTTGCTATATTGTCGGTCTCTTTGAAATATGTATATAATATGTATTTGGATGTGTATAGTAACACTTATCTCATTTATCCATTCCCCCCACCTTTCCTTTTAGATGAGCATAGTTGGTTTTCTAAGTCTGTGAGTGTCTTTCTCTGTGGAAATACGTTCATTTGTGTCAGTTATTAGGTAACGCCTATAAGGGATAGCATAGGATATAGGTCTTTTGCTTTCCGACTTACCTCATGTTTTGTGATTATCTCCAGGCTCATCTCTGGTGTCTCAAAGAGCAGTGTTTCATTGTTTTCCACGGCTAATATTTCATTGTGTACATGGACCCCTTCTTCTTTATCCATTCACCCGTTGATGGACATTTTGGTTGCTTCCCATCTTGGCTATTTTGAATAAGGCTGCAGGGCAGCTTTTACAGTGTGTGTCTTTTCGATTCTGGTCTTCTCAGGTGAGAGGCCCAGTGGTGTGCCTGCTGGATTGAATGGTAGTTCAATTTTTACTTTTAAATGCAGTTCTTTTCTGTTCTTATTATTGGCTGTTAACCACTTTACATCTCACCAGCACCGAGAGGGTACACAGTTCTCTAAAACCCCATCAGCATTTATTGTTTGTAGACTTTTTGCTGACGGTCAGTCGACAGGTGTGATTTGAAACCTTTTGGTTGATTAGATTGCATGAGTCTAATAATTCCTAAGGTTGAGCTTCTATCCATTTTCCAGTTTTTTTTTTAAAGAGAGTGAGGAATACTTACCTCTTCATACTATCTTCTTGAAACATTTGCCTGTTTTGAATGTTTTTGTCCATTCCTTACCTGAGCACAATTTTTGGCAGCAGGTGTCCTTTACAGCCCTGAGTCCTTGTGAATTTTAAGTGACCATTAGCTGTGGGTTTAAAGCTGCTCTTGCGGGAAACGGCCACAAGGCGGCAGCATTTCTCCTTTACCAAATCTGATTACTAGGTCAACAGAGCCTTATTGGAAGTGGTGTGCTAGGTTGTAAATTAGAATGGAATGTGCCAAGAAACAGCCCTTTAAGTTTATGTGTCATTACTTCTTGTTCGTATTTTTAACATAATTTTTTTTTTTTTATCACAGCAAATTTGATTACAATGGTTTGTTTGTTCTAGGTGTGCAAGATGTGGTTCTTTCACACATATACATATATCTATTCTTCTTCGGAATCTTTTCCCATGTAGGTTATGACACAATGTTGAGTAGTCTTCTCTTGGTATTCTGTAGGTTTTTGGTGATTATATATTTCACGTGTGTTTGTATATCTGTGTTAACCTCAATATGGTGATGTATCCAATCCTCACACCTTTCCATTTGGTGAAACGTAAGTTTTTGTACTGAATCTGTGATTGCCTTTCTCTGTGGAAATATCTTCGTTTGTATCATTTTTTAGGTAACACCTCTATGTGATATGATAGGATATGTGTCTTTCGCTTTGTCACTTACTCCAAGTTGCATGATTACTGCTAGACTCATCTATGGTGCTTCGAATGGCATTGTTTCATTTTTTCGCTAGCTCATATTCCATCTGTACATGTAGCAGTTATTCTTTGTCCACCCATCTGTCGATGGACTTTTTGGTTACTTCCATATCTTGGCTACTGTAATACTATGCAATGCAGATTTGCCTGCCTGTGTCTTTCCAATTCTGTCTTCTTAGGTTATAGGTCCAGGTATAGGTGTACTGGATCATATGGTAGCTCAGCGTTAACCTTTTAAAGGCACCTCCTTTCTGTTCTCTTTAGTGGCTCTTTCCAGTTTACGTCCCACTTAAAGTTGAGGGTATGCATTTCTCCACAGCACCTTTAGCATTTATTCTTTGTAGTTTTTTGCTGATGGTTATTTTGACTGGTGTGAGCTGATACCTCTTTGTGGTTGAGTTTGCATGTGTCTCGTAATCCGTTGAAATTGAACTTTAAGGCACGTCCTTTTCATTTTTCCAGCTGTAATTATGGCTTAGCTCTTCAAAGTGTTTTCTTAAAGTATGTGTCACATTTTGAAATATTTTAACCATTACCTTCTTCAAGACATTTTCAGGGCAGGTTTCATTTATAACCCAGCAGTACTTGTTCATATGAAGTGACCATTAGCCCAGGCTTTAAAGCTGCTTTTGCAGGTAACGGCCAGAGGGTGGCAGCCTTTCTATGTTCCCCACGCTGGTACTTGGGAAACAGAGTTACCCGCCAGTGGTGTTCTTCGGTTATAAAGTAGAGTGAAATGTGCTCGGATAAACCCACAAATGCTGATGTCTCCTTATATTAGTTGATTTTTTAAATTTAATTTATATTTTTTACTGGAGTAACATTCCATTGTATACAAGGACCACTTCTTCTTGGTGCATTCCTCTGTTGATGGACATTTTTGTTGCTTCCAAGTGTTGACTATGGTAAATATTGCTGGTGTACAGGTTTGACAGCCTGTGACTTTTTGAATCTCATTTTCTCAGGTGATAGGCCCAGCAGATGGGATGCTTGATTCACTGGTAGCTCAATGTTGACCTTTTCAAAGCACCTCCATTGTGTTTTCATTAGTGGCTCTTCCCACGTCCCCCTTAGAGCTGAGGGTACACATTTCTCCACAATCCTTTCAGCATGTATTGTTTGCAGCATTTTTGCTGATGGACATTCTGCCTGGTGTGAGCTGATAGGTTTTTGTAAATTGGGTTTGCATGTCTTTAAAAATTCCTAAAATTTATCATTTTTCCAGGCGTTTTTCTATTCTGGTATTAGAAAATAGTGTGAGTTCAATATACCTCTTGAAATTATCTTGTAGAAAGATTGCCCTCTTTTTAATATTCTGGTGAATTTTCGTCCCCAGGATATTTTTTTGAAGGCAGGTGTCACTTACAGGCCTGCAAAGTGTGTGAATATTTAGTAACCATTAGCACTGGGTGTAAGCTGCTGTTGTATTAAACGGCCACAAGGCAGGAGCACTTCTCCATTATCAAATCTGGTTACTAGGGCAGCAGAGCCTTTCTGGAAGTGGTTTTCCTAGCTTGTAAATTTGAATGGAATGTGCCAGGAAAACCCCCCATCAGTTTATGTTTGATTAATTCTTGTTTGTTGTTTTAATTTTTTAAATTGGGGTAATGTTTAGAATGTTGTTTGTCCAAGGTGTACACACTCTGGTTCATTTACACATTATATATATCTATATATGTCGAGATCCTCTTCCCATGTCAATTATTACAGAGTGTTCCATAGACCTCCCTTGCTATATGGTGGGTCTTTTTGGTATATGTATATAATATGTATTTATATCCATATGGTAACGCTAATGTTCATTTATCCAATCCCCCCACCTTCCCTTTTAGATAAGCAGAGTTTTTTTTCTAAGTCTGTGAGTGCCTTTCTCTGTGGAAATATGTTCATTTGTGTCAGTTATTAGATAACGCCTATAAGTGATATCATAGAATATAGGTCTTTTGCTTTCCGACTTACCTCATGTTTTGTGATTATCTCCAGGCTCATCTGTGGCACCTCAAAGAGCAGTGTTTCACTGTTTTCCATGGCTAATATTCCATTGTGTACATGGACCACTTCTTCTTTATCCATTCACCTGTGGATGGACATTTGGGTTGCTTCACTGTCTTGTCTATAGTGAATAAGGCTGCAGTGAAGCTTTTGCAGCCCGGGTCTTCTCGATTCTGGTCTTCTCAGGTGAGAGGCCCAGTGGTGCACCTGCTGGATTGAATGGTACCTCAATTTTTACTTTCAAACGCAGCTCCTTTCTGTTCTCATGATTGGCTCTTAACCACTTTACACCTCACCAGCAGCTAGAGGATACACAGTTCTCTAAAACCCCTTCAGCATTTATTGTTTGTAGACTTTTTGCTGATGGTCTGTCGACTGGTGTGAGTTGAAACCAGTTTGTAGATTAGATTGCATGAGTCTAATACTTCCTGAGGTTGAGCTTTTATCCATTTTCCTTTGTTTAAAAAGACAGTGAGTAAAACTTACCTCTTCATACAGTCTTCTTGAAACATTTGCCTGTTTTGAATTTTTTAATCCATTCCCTGCCTCAGCACAATTTTCAGGGCAGGTGTCTTTACAGCCCTGAGTCCTTGTGAATGTTAAGTGACCATTAGCTGTGGGTTAAAAGCCGCTCTTGCGGGAAACGGCAAAAGGCGGCAGCATTTCTCCTTTACCAAATCTGGTCACCAGGGCAACAGAGCCTTAATGGAAGTCGTGTTCTAGGTTGTAAGTTACAATGGAATGTGCCAGGAAAAAGCCTTTTAAATGTATGTCTCATTACTTCTTTTTCGTATTTTTAATTTAAGTTTTAGTTTTGAATCACAGCAAATTTGATTACAATGTTTTGTTTGTTCTAGGTGTGCAAGATATGGTTCTTTCATACATATGCATATATCTATTCTTCTTCAGATCCTTTTCCCATGTAGGTTAGGACACAATGTTGAGTAGTCTTCTCTTGGTATTGCGTACGTCTTTGGTGATTCTATATTTCACATGTGTTTTTATATCTCTCTTAACCCCCGTATAGTAATGTGTCCAATCCTCACACCTTTCCATTTGGTGAACCATACGTTTTTGTACTGAATCTGTGATTGCCTTTCTGCATGGATATATCTTTGTTGGTATCAATTCGTAGGTAACACCTGTAACTGATATGGTAGGCTATGTGTCTTTTGCTTTGTCACTTACTAAAATTTGCATGATTACTTCCAGACTCATCTATGGTGTTGCAAATGGCATTGTTTCATTTTATCGGTAGCTCAGAATCCATCTGTACATGTAGCAGTTCTTGTTTGTACACCAATCTGTCGGTGGACTTTTTGGTGACTCCCGTATCTTGGCTATTGTAATACTGTGCAATGCAGATTTGCCTGCCTCATTCTTTCCAATTCTGTCTTCTTAGGTTATAGGTCCAGGAATAAGCCTCAGGATCATAAGGTAGCTTAATGTTTACCTTTTAAAGGCACCTCCATTCTGTTCTCATGAGTGGCTCTTTTCAGGTTACATCCCACTTAAAGTTGAGGGTTTGCATTTCTCCACAGCACCTTCAGCATTTATTCTTTGTAGTTTTTACTGACGGTTATTCTGACTGGTGTGAGCTGATACATATTTGTGGTTGAATTTGAATGTGTCTCATAATCCGTTAAAACTGAGCTTTAAGGCAGATCCTTTTCATTTTTCAGGCTGTGAGTACAGCTTAGTTCTTCAAAGTGTTTTCTTAAAGTATGTGTCCTATTTTAAAATTATTTGGCCATTACCTCCCTCAAGACATTTTGTGGTGACCATTAGCACAGGCTTAAACCTGCGTTTGCAGGTAACGGCTAGAGGGCGGCAGTCTTTCAACGTTGCCCACTCTGGTAGTAGGGAAACAGACCTTCCGGCCATTGTTGTTCCTCGGTTATAAATTAGAGTGGAATGTGCCTGAATAAACCCACAAATGCTGATGTCTCCTTACTTATGTTTGTCTTTTAAATTTAGCTTATATTTATTATTGGAGTAATATTATGTTGTGTAAATGGAAGAGTTCTTCTTGGTGCATTCCTCTGTTGATGGACATTTTCATTGCTTCCAAATGTTGGCTATGCTAAATATGGCTGGAGTGCAGGATTGCCAGCCTGTGACGTTTTGATTCTCATTTTCTCTGGAGATAGGCCCAGCAGTGTGTATGACTGATCGACGGGTAGCTCCATGTTTACCTTTTCAAGGCACTTTCATTGTGTTTTCGTTAGTGGCTCTTACCACGTCCCCCTTAGAGCCGAGTGTACGCGTTCCTCCACAGTCCATTCAGCATTTATTTTTTGAAGCATTTTTGCTGATGGCCATTCTGACTGCTGTGAGCTGATAGGTTTTTGTAATTTGGGTTTGCATGTCTTTCAAAATTCCTAAAATACATCATTTTTCCACACCTTTTTCTCTTCTCTTAAAAGAAAAAACTGTGAGTACAATATACCTCTTGCAATTGTCTTCTTGGAAGGTTGCCCTCTTTTGAAATTGTTGCTCCATTTTTGATCCCAGGATTTATTTGGAGGGCAGGTGTCATTTACAGAATTGCAAGTTGGTGAATATTTAGTGACCTTCAGCAGTGGGTTTAAAGCTGCTGTTGTGGGAAATGACCACAAGAAGGCAGCATTACTCCATTCCCAAATCTGGGTACTAGGGCAGCAGAGGCTTTCTGGAAGTCGTGTTCCTAGGTTGTAAATTAATATGGCATGTGCCAGGAGAAACCCCCATAAGTTTAGGTCTCATTACTTCTTGTTTTTGTTAATTGTTTTAATCGGGGTAAAGATTAGAATATTGTTTGTCCTAGAGGTACACAATCTGCTTCATTTGTACATTATATATGTCTTTTCTACAGATCTGCTTCCCATGTAAAACATTGCAGAGTGTTCTGTAAACCTCCCTTGCTATATGGTCGGTCTCTTTGAAATATGTATATAATATGTATTTGGATGTGTATAGTAACACTTATCTCATTTATCCATTCCCCCCACCTTTCCTTTTAGATGAGCATAGTTGGTTTTCTAAGTCTGTGAGTGTCTTTCTCTGTGGAAATACGTTCATTTGTGTCAGTTATTAGGTAACGGCTATAAGGGATATCAGAGGATATAGGTCTTTTGCTTTCCGACTTACCTCATGTTTTGTGATTATCTCCAGGCTCATCTCTGGTGCCTCAAAGAGCAGTGTTTCATTGTTTTCCACGGCTAATATTTCATTGTGTACATGGACCCCTTCTTCTTTATCCATTCACCCGTTGATGGACATTTTGGTTGCTTCCCATCTTGGCTATTTTTTTTTTTCCTTTTTTCTTTTTCCTCAATGAGGATCTTGAATCAGATGCGCACGCTTGACCGACCGACCTTGGCTGTGTTGGGTCTTCGTTTCTGTGCGAGGGCCCTCTCCAGTTGTGGCAAGCGGGGGCCACTCTTCATCGCGATGCGCAGGCCTCTCCCGCCGCGGAGCACAGGCTCCAGACACGCAGGCTCAGCAGTTGTGGCTCACGGGCCCAGCCGCTCTGCGGCATGTGGGATCCTCCCAGGCCAGGGCTCGAACCCGTGTCCCCTGCATTAGCAGGCAGACTCTCAACCACTGCGCCACCAGGGAAGCCCCCATCTTGGCTATTTTGAATAAGACTGCAGTGCAGCTTTTGCAGCCTGTGTCTTTTCGATTCTGGTCTTCTCAGGTGAGAGGCCCAGTGGTGTGCCTGCTGGATTGAATGGTACCTCAAGTTTTACTTTCAAACGCAGTTCCTTTCTGTTCTCATTATTGGCTGTTAACCACTTTACATCTCACCAGCACCTAGAGGTTACACAGTTCTCTACAACCCCATCAGGATTTATTGTTTGTAGACTTTTTGCTGACGGTCAGTCGACAGGTGTGAGTTGAATCCTTTTGGATGATTAGATTGCATGAGTCTAATAATTCCTAAGGTTGAGCTTCTTTCCATTTTCCTGGTTTTTTTTAAAGAGTGAGGAATACTTACCTCTTCATACTATCTTCTTGAAATATTTGCCTGTTTTGAATGTTTTTGTCCATTCCTTACCTGAGCACAATTTCTGGCGGCAGGTGTCCTTTACAGCCCTGAGTCCTTGTGAATTTTAAGTGACCATTAGCTGTGGGTTTAAAGCTGCTCTTGCGGGAAACGGCCACAAGGCGGCAGCATTTCTCCTTTACCAAATCTGATTACTAGGGCAACAGAGCCTTATTGGAAGTGGTGTGCTAGGTTGTAAATTAGAATGGAATGTGCCAGGAAAAAGACCTTTAAGTTTATGTGTCATTACTTCTTGTTCGTATTTTTAACATAATTTTTATTTTTTATCACAGCAAATTTGATTACAATGGTTTGTTTGTTCTAGGTGTGCAAGACGTGGTTCTTTCACACATATACATATATCTATTCTTCTTCAGAATCTTTTCCTATGTAGGTTATGACACAATGTTGAGTAATCTTCTCTTGGTATTCTGTAGGTTTTTGGTGATTATATATTTCACGTGTGTTTGTATATCTGTGTTAACCTCAATATGGTGATGTATCCAATCCTCACACCTTTCCATTTGGTGAACCATTAGTTTTTGTACTGAATCTGTGATTGCCTTTCTCTGTGGAAATATCTTCGTTTTTATCAATTTTTAGGTTACACCTAAAAGTGATATGATAGGATATGTGTCTTTCACTTTCTCACTTACTGCAAGTTCTGTGATTACTTCTAGACTCATCTATGGTGCTGCAAAAGACATTCTTTCATTTTTTCACTAGCGAATATTCAATCTGTGCATGTATCTGTTCTTCTTTGTCCACGCATCTGTTGGTGGACTTTTTGGTTACTTCCATATCTATCTTGGCTATTGTAATACTGTGCAAGGCCGATTTGCCTGCCTGTATCCTTCAAATTCTGTCTTTTTAGATTAGAGGTCCAGGAATGGTCCTGCTGAATCATATGGTAGCTCAATGTTTACCATTTTAAGGCACCTGTGTTCTCTTCTCATTAGTGGCTCTTTCCAGTTTATGTCCCACTTAAAGTTGAGGGTATGCATTTCTCCACAACACCTTCAGCACTTATTGTTTGTAGTTTTTTTGCCGATGGTTATTCTGATACCTCTTTGTGGTTGAATTTTCATGTGTCTCATAATCCGTTGAAATGGAGCTTTAAGGCATGTCCTTTTAATTTTTTAAACTGTGATTACAGCTTAGTTCTTCAACGTGTTTTCTTAAAATATTTGTCACACTTTGAAATTTTTTGGCCATTACCTCCCTCAAGATATTTTGAGGGCAGGTTTCATTTACAGTCCTGCAGTACTTGTTTATATGAAGTGACCATTAGCCCAGACTTTAAAGCTGTTTTTGCAGGTAACGTCTAGAGGGCGGCAGCCTTTCTACGTTCCCCACTCTGGTAACTAGGGAAACAGTCCTTCTGGCCATGGTGTTCCTGGGCTATAAATTAGCATGGAATGTGCCCAGATAAACCCACAAAAGCTGATGTCTCCTTACTTTTGTTTGTTTTTTAAATTTAGTTTTTATTTTTATTGGTGTAATATTCCATTGTGTACATGGAGCACATCTTCTTTGTGCATTCCTCTGGTTATGCACATATTCATTGCTTCCAAATGTTGGCTATGGTAAATGCTGCTGGAGTACAAGATTGCCAACTTCTCTCTTTTTGATCGTCATCTTCTCAGGTGATAGCGCCAGCAGTGGGTATGGAAAAATGCTCATCATCTTGAATTAATAAAGACATGCTAATCCAATCTACAAAAACATTTACCTCACAACAGTCAGAATGATCATTACCAAAAAATCTACAAACGATAAATGCTGAACGGTATTAGAGAACTGTGTACCCTCTAGCTGCTGGTTGGATGTAAACTGGTAACCTCCAGTAGTGAGAACATAATGGAGGTGAGTTTAAAGGTAAACATTGAGCTACTATATGATCTGGAAAGGCCACTGCTGGGACTATCACCTTAGAATACCAGAATCAAAAAGACACAGGCTGGCAATCCTGCACTGCAGCAATATTTACCATAGCCAAAAGTTGGAAACAACCAAAATGTCCTTCAACAGATGAATGCACAACGAAGAAGTTTTCATTGTACACAGTCGAATATTAGCCATGGAAAAGAATGAAACAGTGACGTTAGCAACACCATAGAAGGACCTAGAGATAATCACACAACTTGAAGTAACGAAGAAACTGAAAGACAGGTATCCTATGATATAACTTCTAGGTTTTACCTAATAATTGATACACATGAACTTATTTCCAAGACAAGGGCCCTAATGGATGAAGAAAACAAAATTATATTTAACCAAATGGAAAGGTGTGAGGAATGTATAAATTAGGATATGCTGGATGACAGACCTATACTAATACATATGAAAAATATAAATCACCAAAACCTAGGGTATACCTACAGAGGTCTACTCAACACTCTGTAATAACCTACGTGGGATAGGATCCAAAGATCAATAGATACATATATATAATGAACCAGATTCTGTACACCTAGAAGAAACACAACATTTTAATCAAATTTGCTTTAATAAAAAATAAATTTAAAAAACAAACAGAAAGTAAAGAGATATAAGCTGTTGGGTGTTGTCTTGGCACATTCCACTCTAATTTTCAGCCTACTAACACGATTTCCAGGAAGGCTCTGTTGCCCAAGTGCCAAGAGTTGGAAATGTAGAAATGCTGCCTCCTTGTGGCCGTTTAACGCAAGACCAGCTTTAACCCCACAGCTAATTGTCAGTTAATATTCACAAGGACTCAGGGCTGTAAAGGACACCTGCCCTCAGAAAATGTCCTGAGGCAGGGAATGGGCAAAAAACTCAACACACAGCAAATTTTTCAAGAAGATCATTGGTAAGTTTTACTCACTCTTTTGTTTTTGTTTTTTTAAAGGGGTAAGTTTTACTCACTTTTTTTAAAAGGAAAATGGATATAAGCTCAACATAAAGAATTATTAGACTAATGCAAATCTAATCTACAAAAGGTTTCAACTCGCACCAGTCAAATAACCATCAGCAAAACGTCTACGAACAATAAATGCTGAAGGGGTTTTAGTGAACTCTGTGCCCTGTAGCGGCTGGTGAGATGTAAAGTGGTAAAAGCCAATAATGAGAACAGAAAGGAGCTGCGTTTAAAAGTAAAAATTGAGCTACCATTTGATCCAGCAGGACCAGAGCTGGGCCTATCACCAGAGAAGAGCAGAATCGAGAAGACACAGGCAGCAAAAGCTGCACTGCAGCAATATTCACAATAGGCAAGACAAGGAAGCAACCAAAATGCCCATCAGCATGAATAGACAAGAAGTGGTCGGGGTACACAATGGAATATTTGCCATGGAAAACAATGAAACATTGCTCTTTGCAGCACCTTAGATGAGCCTAGATATAATCACAGAACATGAGGTAATTCGGAAAGCAAAAGACAAATATACTATGATATTACTTACAGGTGTTATCTAACAACTGACACAAATGAACATATTTCCACAGAGAAAGACACTCACAGAGTTAGAAGACAAACTATGCTTATGTTTAAGATTACAGTGAGCATACATATAGAAATACATATTAAATACATATATCAAAAAGACTGACCATATAGAAATGGAGGTCTACAGAACACTCTAATAATTTACATGAGAAGGTGATCTGTACATGAAGAAATATATATAATGTACAATTGAAACAGAATGTGTACACCTAGAAAAAACAATATTCTAAAAATTAAAATAATGAACAAGAAGTAATGAGACATAAACTTCAGGGTCTTTTTCCTGGCACATTCTATTCTAATTTACAACCTAGGAACACGACTACCAGAAAGGCTCTGCTGCCCTAGTAACCAGTTTTGGGAATGGAGAAATGCTGCTGCCTTGTGGCCATTTCCCATACAGCAGCTTTAAACCCAGGGCTAATGGTCACTAAATATTCACAATCATTGCAGCCATGTAAATGACACCTGCTCTCAAAAAAATCCCTGGGGTTGAAAATCGACCACAAAATTCAAAAGAGGGCAACCTTCCAAGAAGACTATTTCAAGAGGTATATTGTACTCACACTTTTTTTCTTTTTTTTTAAAGAAAAGAGGAAGGCGTGGAAAAATGCTGAACATTAAGAATTATTAAAGACATGCAAATCCAAACTACAAAAACCTATCAGCTCACACCAGTCAGAACAGCCATAAGCAAAAATTCTGCAAACAGTAAATATTGAAGGGGTTGTGGAGAAATGTGTACCCTCAGTGGTAAGTGGGACGTGGTAAGAGCCACTAATGAAAACACAATGGAGGTGCCTTGAAAAGGTAAACACTGAGCTACGAGTCAGTGAAACCTACCCACTGCTGGGCCTATCACCTGAGAAAATGAGAATCAAAAGTCACAGGCTGGCAATAGTGCACTCCAGCAATATTTACCATAGCCAACACTTAGAAGCAATGAAAATGTCCATCAACAGAGGAATGCACCAAGAAGAAGTGGTCCATGTACACAATGGAATATTACTCCAATAAAAAATATAAATTAAAGTTAAAAAGCAAACATAAGTAAGGACACATAAGCTTTTGGGGGTTTATCAGGGCACATTCCATTCTAATTTATAACCAAGGAACACCACTGGCAGGAAGGTCTGTTTCCCTAGGTACCAGACTGACGAAGTTAGAAATGCTGTTGCCCTGTAGCCTTTAACTGCAACAGCAGCTTTAAATCTGTGCTAATGGTCACTTCATATGCACAAGTACTGCAGGACTGTAAATGAAACTTGTCCGCAATATGTCTTGACACAGGTAAAGGCCAAAATATTTCAAAATGTGCCACATATTTGAAGAAAACAATTTGAAGAATTAAGCTGTACTCAGAGTTTAAAAAATAAAAAGACATGCCTGAAAGCTCGATTTCAAGGCATTATGAGACACATGCAAATCCAACCACAAAGAGGAATCAGCTCACACAAGTCAGAATACCCATCAGCAAAAAAACTACAAATGATCAATGCTGAAGGGGTTGTGGAGAAATGCTTACCCTCAATTTGAAGTGGGACGTAACCAGGTAAGAGTCACTAATGGGAACAGAAGGGAGGTGCTTTAAAAGATAAACATTGAGCTAATATAGGATCCAGCATGCACACTCCTGGGCCTATAACCTAAGAAGACAGAATTGGAAAGACACAGGCAGGCAAATCTGCACTGCAGCAGTATTAAAATAGCTAAGACATGGAAGCAACCAAAGAGTCCATCAACAGATGGGTGGACAAAGAAGAACTGGTACATGTACAGATGGAATATTAGCTAGGAAAAAAATGAAACAATGCCATTTGCAGCACCATAGATGAGTCTACAGGTAATCACTCAACTGGTAGTAAGTAAGAAAGCGAAAGACACATATCCTATGATATCATTTATAGGTGTTACCTAAAAATTGATACCAATGAAGATATTTCCACAGAGAAAGGCAATCACAGATTCATTAAACAAACAAATGGTTCACCAAATGGAAAGGTGTGAGGATTGGATACGTTATGATATTGGGGTTAACAGAGATATACAAACACATGTGAAATATATAATCACCAAAGACCTACGGCACACCAAGAGAAGACTACTCAACATTGTTTCATAACTTACATGGGAAAAGGATCCGAAGAAAAATACATGTATGTATATGTGTAAAAGAATCACATCCTGCACAACTAGAACAAACAAATCATTGTCAGCAACTTTGCTGTGATAAAAAATAAAAATTAAATTAAAAAAATGAACAAGAAGTAATGAGACATAAACTTAAGGGGGTTTTTTCCTGGCACATTCCATTCTAATTTACAACTTACAACACAACTTCCATTATGCCTCTGTTGCCGTAGTAACCAGATTTGGTAAGGAAAAATGCTGCCGCATTATGGCCGTTTCACACAACAGCAGCTTTAATCCCACAGCTAATGGTCACTTAAAATTCACAAGGACTCAGGGCTTTAAAGGACACCTGCCGTCAAAAATTGTGCTCAGGTAGGGAATGGACAAAAAAATTTAAAGCAGGCAAATGTTTCAAGAAGATAGTATGAAGAGGTAAGTTTTACTCACTCTCTTTAAAAAAAACAGGAAAATGGATAAAAGCTCAACCTCAAGAATTATTAAACTCATGCAATCTAATCAAAAAAAAAGGTTTCAACTCACACCTGTCGACTGATCATCAGCAAACAGTCTACAAACAATAAATGCTGATGGGGTTGTAGAGAACTGTGTAACCTCTAGATGCTGGTGAGAAGTAAAGTGGTTAACAGCCAATAATGAGAACAGAAAGGAGCTGCGTTTAAAAGTAAAAATAGAGGTACCATTCAATCCAGCAGGCACACCACTGGGCCTCTCACCTGACAAGACCAGAATCGAAAAGACACAGGCTGCAAAAGCTGCACTGCAGCCTTATTCACAATAGCCAAGATGGGAAGCAATGAAAATGTCCATCAACAGGTGAATGGATAAAGAAGAAGTGGTCCATGTACAGAATGAAATATTAGCCATGGAAAACAAAGAAACATTGTTCTTTGAGGCACCATACATGAGCCTGGAGATAATCACAAAACGTGAGGTAAATCGGAAAGAGAAAGACCTATATCCTATGATATCCCTTATAGGCATTATCTAATAAGTGATACAAATGAATATATTTCCACAGAGAAAGACACTTACAGACTTAGAAAACCAACTATGCTCTTCTAAAAGGAAAGGTGGGGGGAATGGATAAAAGAGATTAGTGTTACTATACATATCCAAATACATATTATATACATATTACAAAAAGACTGACCATATAGCAAGGGATGTCTATGAAACACTCTGTAATATTTTACATGCGAAGAGGATCTGTAGATTAGACATATATAATGTACAAAGGAACCAGATTGTGTACCCCTAGGACAAACAATATTCTAATCTTTACCCCAATTTAAAAAATTAACAAGAACAAGAAGAAGTAATGAGACATAAACTTATGGGGGTTTCTCCTGGCACATTCCTTTCTAATTTACAAACTAGGAACCCGAATTCCACAAAGGCTCTGCTGCCCTAGTACCCAGGTTTGGGAATGCAGAAATTCTGCCTCCTTGTGGCCATTTCCCACAACAGCAGCTTTAAACCCACTGCTAAAAGTCACAAAATTTACAACCTAGGAACACGACTTCCAGAAAGCCTCTGCTGCCCTAGTACCCAGATTTGGGAATGGAGTAATGCTGCCTTCTTGTGGTCATTTACCACAACAGCAGCTTTAAACCCACTGCTGAAGGTCACTAAATATTCACCAACTTGCAATTCTGTCAAAGACAACTGCCCTCCAAAAGAATCCTGGAGTCAAAAATGGACCAAAAATTACAAAAGATTTCAACCTTCCAAGAAGACAATTTCAAGAGGTATATTGTACTCACAGTTTTTTCTTTTAAGAGAAAAGAAAAATGTGTGGAAAAATGATGTATTTTAGGAATGTTTAAACACATGCAAACCCAAATTACAACAACCTATCAGCTCACAGCAGTAAAAAGGGCCATTAGCAAAAATGCTGCAAACAATAAATTCTGAAGGAATTGTGGAGAAATGCGTACCCTCGATTCTAAGGCAGACGTGGTAAGAGCCACTCATGAAAACACCAAGGAGGTGCTTTGAAAAGGGAAACACTGTGCAACCAGTCAATCAATCACATCCACTGCTGGGCCTATCACCTGAGAAAATGAGAATCAAAAAGTCACAGGCTGGCAATCTTGCACTCCAGCAATATTTACCATAACCAATACTTGGAAGCAACGAAAATGTCCATCAACCGAGAAATGCACAAAGTAGTAGTGGTCCATGTACACAATGGAATATTACTCCAATAAAAAATAAAAATTAAATTTAAAAATCCAGCAAAAGTAAGGTGACATCAGCTATTGTGGGTTTGTCCGGGCATACTCCACTCTAATTTATAACCGAGAAACACCACAGGCCACAAGGGCTTTTCCCTAGTTACCATGCTGGGGAACATAGAAAGGCTGCTGCCCTCTGACAGTTACCTGCAAAAGCAGCTTTAAAACCTGTGCTAATGGTCATTTCATATGAACAAGTACTGCAGGACTGTAAATGAAACCTGCTCTCAAAATGTCTTGAGGGAGGTAATGGCCAAAAAGTCTCAAAATATGACACATACTTTAAGTAAACACTTTGAGGAACTAAGGGGTAATCACAGCTTGAAAAATAAAAAGGACATGCCTTAAAGCTCAATTTCAACGGATTATGAGCAACATGCGAATTCAACCACAAGGAGGTATCAGCTCACACTTGTCAGAATAACCATCAGCAAGAAAACTACAAACAATAAATGCTGAAGGTGCTGTGGAGAAATGCATACCCTCAACATTCAGTGGGACGTAACTTGGAAAGAGCCACTAATGAGAATAGAATGGAGGTGCCTTAAAAAGGTAAACATTGAGCTACCATACGATACAGCAGGCCCACTCCTGGACCTATAATCTAAGAAGAAAGAATTGGAAAGACACAGGCAGGCAAATAGGCATTGCACAATATTACAATAGACAAGATATGGAAGTAACCAAAAAGTCCACCAACAGAAGGGTGGACAAAGAAGAACTACTCCAGGTACAGATGGAATATTCGCTAGTGAAAAAATTAAACAGTGCCATTTGCAGCACCATAGATGAGTCTAGACATAATCACCCAACTTGTAGTAAGTGAGAAAGCAATATACACGTATCCTATCATATCAGTTTTAGGAGTTACCTAAAAGTGTACACTACAATAACCCATAACCTAACCCGTACCCTAAGTCATATCCTAACCCTAATCTTAACCCTAACCCTAACCCTAAACTACCCTTGACTGCTTCTGCCTCCAGTAGATTTCCTAAGCAGTAGTGCTTTAAGGAACGGGTTAAAAAGAAAATCCTAATGTGATTACATTATAATGAGTGTGTTCTTTACCTTATTCTAGTGTCTAAAAGCTTCTCCATGGCTAGAAACCAAATAATATTCCTTTACATGCTAAGTGGTATCAATAGACTGGGATAGGTTTAATAAATACCCTAACCCTAACGTCATACCCTAACCCTAACCCATGCCCTAACCCTAAGACGTACCCTAATCCTAAACCATACCCTAAACCTAGCCCTAACCCTAAAACTAACCCTAGCCCTAACCCATAACCTCACCCGTACCCTAAACCGTACCCTAAGCTGTACCCTAACCCTAACCCTAACTTTAACCCTAACACTAACCCTAAACTACCCTTGACTGCTTCTGCCTCCAATAGATTTCCGAAGAAACAGTGTTTTAAGGACCGGGTTAAAAAGATGATCCTAATGTGATTTCTTTATAATGTGTGTGTTCTTTATCTTATCCTATTGACTAAACTCTTCTAGATGACTGGACTCCAAATAAAATTCCTTTACATGCTAAGTGGTATCTAGAGAGTGGGACAGGTTTAATAAATAAACTAACCCTAACGTGTAACCTAACCCTAACCCATACACTAACCCTAATACGTACCCTAAACCTAACCAGTTCCGTAAACCTAGCCCTAACCCTAAAACTAACCCTAACCCATTCCCTATTTCGTACCCTCACCCGCACCCTAACCCGTACCCTAAGCCGTACCATAACCCTAACCCTCACCCTAACCCTAAGCCTAAACTACCCTTGACTGCTTCTGCCTCCAATAGATGTATTAAGCACTAGTGTTATAAGGAACAGGTTAAAAAGAAAATCCTAATGTGATTTTTTTCATAATGTGTGTGTTCTTTATCTTAACCTAGTGTCTAAAAGCTTCTCCATGTCTCTACCACAAATCATATAACTTTACGTGCTAAGTGGTATCTAGAGAGAGGGATAGGTTTAATAAATACCCTAACCCTAACGCGTACCCTAACCCTAACCCTAACCCTAACCCTAAAATGTACCCTAATCCTAACCCGGACCCTAAACCTAGCCCTAACCCTAAAACTAACCCTAACCATAACCCTAACCCATACCCTATGCCGTACCCTCACCCGTACCCTAACCGGTACCCTAAGCTGTACCCTAACCCTAACCCTAACCCTAAACTACCCTTGATTGCTTCTGCCTCCAATAGATATCTTAAGCACTAGTGTTTTAAGAAACATGTTAAAAAGAAAATCTTAATGTGATTTCTTTATAATTTGTGTGTTCTTTATCTTATCTTAGTGTCTAAAAGCCTCTCCATTGCTGGACCAAAAATAGTATTCCTTTACGTGCTAAGAGGTATCTAGAGAGTGGGATAGGTTTAATAAATACCCTATCCCTAATGCGTAACCTAACCCTAACCCATACCCTAACCCTAAGACGTACCCTAACGATAAACTTAACCCTAACTCTAATCTAACCCTAACCCTAAAGTACACTTGACTGCTTCTGCTTCCAGTAGATTTCCTAAGCAGTAGTGTTTTAAGGAACAGGTTAAAAAGAAAATCCTAATGTGATTTCTTTATAATGTGTGTGTTCTTTATCTTATCCTAGTGTCTAAATGCTTCTCCATGGCTGGAACCCAAATAATATTCCTTTACGTGCCAAGTGTTATCTAGAGAGTGGGATAGGTTTAATAAATAGCCTAACCCTAACGTGTAACCTAAACCTAACACATACCCTAACTCTAACACGTACCCTAATCGTAACCCGTACCCTAAACCTAGCCCTAACCATAAAACTAAAGCTAACCCAAATCCTAACCCATACCCTATGCCGTACGCTCACCTGCACCCTAACCTGTACCCTAATCCGTACACTAACCCTAACACTAACCCAAAACTACCCTTGACTGCTTCTGCCTCGAATAGATTTTCTAAGCAGTAGTGATTTAAGGAATAGGTTAAAAAGAAAATCCTAATGCGATTTCTTTATAATTTGTGTGTTCTTTATCTTATCCTAGGGTCTAAAAGCTTCACCGTGTCTGGAGCCGAAATAATATTCCTTTACGTGCTAAGTGGAATCTAGAGAGTGGGATAGGTTTAATAAATAATCTAACCCTAATGCGTACACTAACCCTAACCGATACCCTAACCCTAACACGTACCCTAATCTTAACCCGTACCCTAAACCTAGCCCTAAGCTTAAAGTAACCCAAACCCTAACCCTAACCCATACCCTACACCTTACCCTCACCCGTGCCCTAACCGGTACCCTGACCTGTACCCTAACCCTAACCCTAACCCTAAAGTACCCTTCACTGCTTCTGCCTGCAATAGATTTCCTAAGCACTAGTGTTTTAAGGAACAGGTTAAAAAGAAAATCCTAATGTGATTTTTTATAATGTGTATGTACTTTACGTTATTCTATTGTCTAAAACCTTCTCGATGCCTGGACCACAAATAATATTCCTTTATGTGCTAAGTGGTATCTAGAGAGTGGGATAGGTTTAATATATACCCTGCCCTTTACGCGTACCCGAACCCTAACCCATACCCTAACCCTAACACGTACCCTAATCATAACCTGTACCCTAAACCTAGCCCTAACCCTAAAACTAACCCTAACCCTAACCCATAACCTATGCCGTACCCTCACCCGTACCCTAACCCATACTGTAAGCCGTACCCTAAACCTAAACCTAACCCAAAACTACCCTTGACTTCTTCTGCCTCCAATAGATTTCCTAAGCACTAGTTGTTTAAGGAACAGGTTAAAAAGAAAATCCTAATGTGATTTCTTTATAATGTGTGTGTTCTTTATCTTTTCTTAGTGTCTACATTCTTCTACATGTCTGGACCACAAATAATAGTACTTTACGTGTTAAGTGATATCTAGAGAGTTGGATAGGTTTAATAAATATCCTAAGCCTAACGCATACCCTAACCCTAACACACACCCTAACCCTAAGACATACCCTAATCCTAATCCGTACCCTAAACCTAACCCTAACCATAACCCTAATCCATACCCTACACCATACCCTCACCCGTACCCTAAGCCGTATCCTAACCCTAACCCTAACACTAACCCTAAACTACCCTTGACTGCTTCTGCCTCCAGTAGATTTCCTAAGCACTAGTGTTTTAAGGAACAGGTTAAAAAGAAAATCCTAATGTGATTTCTTTATAATGTGTGTGTTCTTTATCTTATCCTAGTGTCTAAAATCTTCTCCATGGCTGGACCCCTAATAATATCCCTTTACGTGGTAAGTGATATCTAGGGAGTGGGATAGGTTTAATAAATAACCCAACCCTAATGCATACCCTAACCCTAACCCATACCCTAAACCTAACACGTAGTCTAATCCTAAGACGTACCCTAAACCTAGCCCTAACCCTAAAAATAACACTAACCCTAACCCTAACCCATACCCTATGCCGTACCCTCAACCGTACCCTAACCCGAACCCTAAGCCTTAACCTAAACCTAACCCTAACCCTAAACTACCCTTGACTGCTTCTGCCTCCGGTAGATTTCCTAAGCACTAGTGTTTTAAGGAACAGGTTAAAAAGTAAATCCTAATGTGATTTGTTTATAAGGTGTGTTTTCTTTATCTCATCATAGTGTCTAAATTCTTCTCCATGCCTGGTCCCAAATAATATTCCTTTATGTGCTAAGTGGTTTCTAGAGAGTGGGATAGGTTTAATAAATACCCTGACCCTAATGCGTACCCTAACCCCAACACATACCCTAACACTAACACGTACCCTAATCGTAACTCGTACCCTAAACCGAGCCCTAACCCTAAAACTAAACCTAACCGTAACCCTAACCTGTACCCTACGCCGTACCCTAAGCCGTACCCTAACCCTAACACTAACCCTAAAGTACCCTTAACTGCTTCTGCCTCCATTAGATTTCCTAAGCACTAGTGTTTAAGGAACAGGTTGAAAAGAGAATCCTAATGTGATTTCTTTATAATGTGTGTATTCTTTATCTTATCCTAGTGTCTAAAAGCTACTCCATGGCTAGACCGCAATAATATTGCTTTAAGTGCAAAGTGATATTTAGAGAGTGGGATAGGTTTAATAAATAGCTTAACCCCAACGTGTACCCTTACCCTAACACATACCCTAACTCTAACACATAACCTAATACTAAACCGTACGCTAAACATAGCCCTAACCCTAAAATTAAACCTAACCCTAACCCTAACTGATATCCTATGCCATATGCTCACCCGTACCCTAAGCCTAACCCTAACCCTAACCCTAAGCTACCCTTCACTGCTTCTGCCTCCAGTAGATTTCCTAAGCACTAGTGTTTTAAGGGACAGGTTAAAAAGAAAATTCTAATGTGATTTCTTTATAATGTGTGTGTTCTTTATCTAATCCTAGTGTATAAAAGCTTCTCCATGGCTAGACCTCAAATAGTATTCCTTTACATGCAAAATGGTACCTAGAGAGTGGAATACGTTTACTAAATACCCTAAACTAACGCGTAACCTAACCCTAACCCATACCGTAAACCTAAAACGCACCCTAATCCTAACCCATATCCTAAACCTATCCCTAACCATAAACCTGAACCTAACCCTAACCCTAACCCATACCCTACACCGTACCCTCACCCATACCCTAAGCCGTAACCTAACCCTAAACCTAAACCTAAACTACTCTTCACTGCTTCTGCCTCAAGTAGATTTCGTAAGCACTATTGTTTTAAGGAACAGGTTAAAAAGAATATCCTAATGTGATTTCTTTATACTGCTTGTGTTCTTTATCTTATTCTAGTGTCTAAAATCTTCTCCATGGCTGGACCCCAAATAATACTCCTTAACGTGCTAAGTGGTATCTAGAGAGTGGGATAGGCTTAATAAATACCCTAACCCTAATGCGTACCCTAACCCTAACCCATCCCCTAAACCTAACACGTACCCTAATTCTAACCCATACCCTAAACCTAGCCCTAACCCTTAAACTAACCTTAACCATAACCCTAACCCATATCGTACACCATACCCTCACCCGTACCCTACCCCTAAGCCTAACCCTAAACCTAACCCTAAACTACCCTTGAATGCTCTTGCCTCCCGTTGATTTCTTAAGCACTACTGTTTTAAGGAACAGGTTGAAAATAAAATACTATTGTGATTTCTTAATACTCCGTGTGTTCTTTATCTTATCCAAGTGTCTAAAAGCTACTCTATGGCTGGACACCAAATAATACTCCTTTATGTGCAAAGTGGTATCTACAGAGTGGGATAGGTTTAATAAATACAATAACCGTAACCTGTACTCTAACTTTAACACACACCCTAAACCTAAGATGTACCCTAATCCTAACCCGTACCCTAAACCTAGCAACACCCTAAAACTAAACCTAACACTAACCCTACACCATAGCCTAACACTAACACGTACATTAATCCTTACCCGTACTCTAAACCTAGACCTAACCCTAAAACTAACCCTAAACCTAACCCTAAACCATACACTACACCGTACCCTCACCCGTACCCTAAGCCATACCATAACCCTAACACTAACCCTAACCCTAAGGCTAACCATAAACTACCCTTGACTGCTTCTGCCTCCAATAGATTTCCTAAGCACTAGTGTTTAAAGAAACAGGTTAAAAAGAGAATCATAATGTGATTTCTTTATAATGGATGTGTTCCTTATCTTGTCCTAGTGTCTAAACTCTTCTCCATGGCTGGACCCCCAAATAACATTCCTTTACGTGCTAAATGGTATCTAGAGAGTGTGATAGGTTTAATAAATACCCTAACCCTAACCCGTACCGTCAACCGAGCCCTAACCCTAAAACTCACCCTAACCCTAACCCTAACACATAACCTACGCCGTACCCTAATCCGTACCCTAACCCGAACCCTAACCCTAACCCTAAGCTACCCTTGAGTGCTTCTGCCCCCAATAGATTTCCTAAGCACTAGTGTTTTAAGGAACAGGTTAAAAAGTGGATCCTCATGTGATTTATTTATAATGGGTGTGTTCATAATCTTATTCTAGTGTCTAAACCCTTCTCCATCGCTGGACCCCACATAATATTCCTTTATGTGCTAAGTGGTATCTAGAGAGTGTGATAGGTTTAATAAATACCCTAAGCCTAACGAGTACCCTAACCCTAACCCCTACCCTAAACCTAACAAGTACCCTAATCCTAACCTGTACCCTAAACCGAGCCCTAACCCTAACCCTAATCCTAAACCATACCCTATGCCATACCTTAACCTGTACCCAAACCCGAATGCTAAGCTGTACCCTAATCCTAACCCTAAGCCTAACCCTAACGCTAAGCTACCCTTGACTATTTCTGCCTCCAATAGATTTCCTAAGCACTAGTGTTTTAAGGAGCAGGTTACAAAGAGAATCCTCATGTGATTTCTTTATGATGGGTGTGTTCCTTATCTTATCCTAGTGTCTAAACTCTTCTCCATGGCTGAACCCCAAATAATATTCCTTTACGTGCTAAGTGGTACCTAGAGAGTGGGATAGGTTTAATAAATACCCTACCACTAAGGCGTACCCTAACCCTAACACCTATCCTAACCCTAACACGTACACTAATCCTAACCTCTACCCTTAGCCGAGCCCTAACCCGAAAACTAACCCTAACCCTAACCCTAACCTATACACAATGCCGTACTCTAACCCGTACCCGAAACCGTACGCTAAGCCGTACCGTAACCCTGACCCTAACCCTAAACCTAACCCTAACCCCTACGCAAACCCTAACACGTACCCTAATCCTAACCCGTACCCTAAACCGAGCCATAACCCTAAAACTAACCCTAAACCTAACCCATACCATACGTCGTACCTGAACCCGTACCCGAACCTGTACCCTAAGCCGTACCCTAACCCTCAACCTAACCCTAAGCTACGTTTGACTGCTTCTGCCTCCAATAGATTTCCTAAGCACTAGTGTTTTAAGGAACAGGTTAAAAAGAGAATCCTAATGTGATTTCTTGATAATGGGTGTGTTCCTTATCTTATCCTACTGTCTACACTCTTCTCCATGGCTGGACCCCAAATAATATTCCTTTACGTGCTAAGTGGTATCTAGAGAGTGGGATAGGTTTAATAAATACCCTAACCCTAACGCGTACCCTCAACCTAACCCCTACCCTAACACGTACACTAATCCTCTCCCGTACCCTAAACTGAGCCCTAATCCTAAGTCTAACCCTAACCCTAACCCTAACAAATACGTTACGCCGTACCTGAACCCGTACCCGAACCCGTAACCTAGGCCGTAACCTAAGCCTAACCGTAACCATAACCCTAACCCTAAGCTACGCTTGACTGCTTCTGCTTCCAATAGATTTCCTAAGCACTAGCGTTTTAAGGAACAGGTAAAAAAGAGAATTCTAATATGATTTCTTTATAATGGGTGTGTTCCTTATCTTATCCTAGTGTCTAAGCTCTTCTCCATGGCTGGACCCCAAATAATATTTCTTTCCGTGCTCAGTGGTATGCAGAGATTGGGATAGGTTTAATAAATACCCTAACCATAACACGTACCCAAACCCTAACCCCTACCCTAATCCTAACCCGTACCTTAAACCGAGCCCTAACCCTAAAACTAACCCTAACCCTAACAATAACCCATAAGCTACGCCGTTCCCGAACCCGTACCCTAAGCCGTACACTAACCCTTAGCTACACTTGACTGCTTCTGCCTCCAATAGATTTCCTAAGCACTAGTGTTTTAAGGAACAGGTTAAAAAGAGTATCCTAATGTGATTTCTTTATAATGGGTGTGTTCCTTATCTTATCCTAGTGTTAAGCTCTTCTCCATAGCTGGAACTCAAATAATATTCCTTTACGTGCTAAGTGGTATCTAGAGTGTCGGATAGGTTTAATAAATACCCTAACCCTAACACGTACCCTAACCCTAAACACTACCCTTACCCTAACACGTACCCGAATCCTCTCTCGTACCCTAAACCGAGCCCTAACCCTAAAACTAACCCTAACCCTAACCCATACCCTACCCTGTTCCCGAACCCGTACCCGAACTCGTACCCGAACTCGTACCCTAAGCCGTACCCTAACCCTAAGCTACACTTGACTGCTTCTGCCTCCAATAGATTTCCTAAGCAGTAGTGTTTTAAGAAACAGGTTAAAAAGAAAATCCTAATGTGATTTCTTTATAATGGGTGTGTTCCTTATCTTATCCTAGTGTCTAAACTCTTCTCCATGGCTGGACCCCAAATAATACTCCTTTACGTTCTAAGTGGTATCTAGAGAGTGGGATAGGTTTAATAAATACCCTAACCCTAACGTGTACCCTAACCCTAACACGTACCCTAATGCTAACCGTAACTTAAACCGACCCCGAACCCTAAAACTAACCCTAAGCCTAACCCATACCCTACGCCGTACCCTAATCCGTACCCGAACCCGTATGCTAAGCCATACCCTAATGCGTACCCTAACCCTAACACCTACCCTAACCCTAACCACTACCCTAATCCTAACATGTACCCTAATCTTAACCCGTACCCTAAAACTAACCCGAACCCTAACTGTAAACCATACCCCACGCTGTTCTCGAACCCGTAACCTAAGCTGTACCCTAAACCTAACCCTAAGGTACCCTTGACTGCTTCTGCCTCCAATTGATTTCCTAAGCACTAGTGTTTTAAGGAACAGGTAAAAAAGAGAATCCTAATGTGATTTCTTTATAATGGGTGTGTTCCTTATCTTATCCTAGTGTCTAAACGCTTCTCCATGGCTGGACCCGAAATAATATTCCTTTACGTGGAAGTGGTATCTAGAGAGTGGGATAGGTTTAATAAATAACCTAACCCTAACGCGTACCCTAACCCTAACCCCTACCTTAACCCTAACATGTACACTAATCCTAACCGTACCTTAAACCGAGCACTAACCCTAAAACTAACCATAATCCTAACCCTAACCCATACCCTACGCCGTATCCGAACCTGAACCCGAACACGTACCCGAAGCCATACCCTAAGCCTAACCCTAACCCTAACCCAAACCCTAAGCTACCCTTGAATGCTTCTGCCTCCAGTAGATTTTCTAAGCACTAGTGTTTTAAGGAATAGGTTAAAAAGAAAATCATAATGTGATTTCTTTATAATGTGTGTGTTCTTTATCTTATCCTAGGGTCTAAAAGCTTCTCCATGACTGGACCCCAAATAATATTCCCTTACGTGCAAAGTGGAATCTAGAGAGTGGGGTAGGTTTAATAATTAATCTAACCCTAATGTGTACCCTAACCGTTACCCATACCCTAAACTAAAACGTACCCTAATCCTAACCCGTACCCTAAACCTAGCCAAAACCCTAAAACTAACCGTAACCATAACCCTAACCCATACCCTATACCGTACCCTCACCCGTTCCCTAAGCCGTACCCTAACCCTAACCTTAACCCTAACCCTAAAGTACCGTTGACTGCTTCTGCCTCCAGTAGATTTCCTAAGCACTAGTGTTTTAAAGAACAGGTTAAAAAGAAAATCCTAATGTGATTCCTTTATAATCTGTTTGTTCTTTATCTCATCCTAGTGTGTAAAATCTTCTCCATGGCTGGACCACAAATAATATTCCTTTATGTGCTAAGTGGTTTCTAGAGAGTGGGATAGGTTTAATAACTACCCTAACACTAATGGGTACCCTAACCGCAACCCATACCCTAAACCTAACACGTACCGTAATCCTAACCCGTACACTAAACCTAGCCCTAACCCTAAAACTAAACCTGACCCTAACCCTAACCCATACCCTACACTGTACCCTCACCCGTACACTAACCCTAACCCATACCCTAAACCTAACACGTACCCTAATCCTAATGCGTACCCTAAACCTAGCCCTAATCCTAAAACTAACACAAACCATACTCCTAAATCATACCATACACCGTATCCTCACCCGTAACCTTAGCCGTACCCTAAGCCGTTTCCGAACCCTAACCCTAACCCTAACCCAAACTCTAAACTACTCTTGACTGCCTCTGCCTTCAGTAGATTTCCTGAGCACTCGTGTTTTAAGGTACAGGTTAAAAAGAAAATCCTAATGTGACTTCTTTATAATGTGTGTTCTTAATCTAATCCTAGTGTCTAAAAGCTTCTCCATGGCTGGACCCCAAATAATATTCCATTACGTGCAAAATGGTATCTAGAGAGTGGGATAGGTTTAATAAATACCCTAACCGTAACGTGTACTCTAACTTTAACACACACCCTAAACCTAACACGTACCCTAATCCTAACACGTACCCTAAACCTAGCAATAACCCTAAAACTAAACCTAACCCTAACACTGAACCATAGCCTAACACTAACACGTACACTAATCCTTACTCGTACTCTAAACCTAGACCTAACCCTAAAACTAACTCTAACCCTAACCCTAAACCATACACTACGTGGTACCCTCCCCCGTACCCTAAGCCATACCCTATCCCTAACACTAGCCCTAACCCTAAGGCTAACCATAAACTACCCTTGACTGCTTCTGCCTCCAATAGATTTCCTAAGCACTCTTGTTTTAAGGCGCAGGTTAAAAAGAGAATCCTAATGTGATTTCTTTATAATGGGTGTGTTCCTTACCATATCCTAGTGTCTAAACTCTTCTCCATGGCTGGACCCCAAATAATATTCCTTTACGTGCTAAGTGGAATCTAGAGAGTGGGATAGGTTTAATGAATACCCTAAATCTAAAGCATACCCTAACCCTAAACCGTTCCCTAACCCTAACATGTACCCTAATCCTAACCCGTACTCTAAACCTAGCCCTAACCATAAAACTATCCCTAACCCTAACCTTTTCCCATACCCTAGGCCATACCCGAACCCGTACGCGAACCCGTACCATAGGCCGTACCCTAAGCCTAACCCTAACCCTTACCCTAACCCTAAGCTACCCTTCACTGCTTCTGCCTTCAATAGATTTCCTAAGCACTAGTGTTTTAAGGAACAGATTAAAAAGAGAATCCTAATGCGATTTCTTTATAATGGGTGTGTTCCTTATCTTATACTAGTGTCTAAGCTCTTCTCCATGGCTGGACCCCAAATAATATTCCTTTACGTGCTAAGTGGTATATAGAGAGTGGGATACGTTTAATAAATACCCTAACCATAACACGTACCCTAACCCTAACCCCTACCCTAACCCTAACACGTAACTTAATCCTAACCCGTACCCTAAACCGAGCCCTAACCCTAAAACTAACCCTAACCCTAACCGTAACCCATACCCTACGCCATATCTGAACCCGTACCCGAACCGTTACCCTAAGCCTAACCCTAACCCAAACAATAAGCTACCCTTGACTGCTTCTGACTCCAATAGATTTCCTTAGGACTAGTGTTTTAAGGAACAGGTTAAAAAGAGAAATCTAATGTGATTTCGTTGTAATGGGTGTGTTCCTTATCTTATCCTAGTGTCTAAGCTCTTCTCCATGGCTGGACCCTAAATAATATTCCTTTACGTGCTAAGTGGTATGTAGAGACTGGGATAGGTTTAATAAATAACCTAACAATAACATGTACCCTAAGCCTAAACCCTAACCTAACACTAACACATACACTAATCCTAACACTTACCCTAAACCGAGCCCTAACCTAAAAACTAACCCAAACCCTAACACTAACCCTAACCTTAACCCCCATCCTAACCCTAACACGTACCCTGAACTTAACCCGTACCGTAAACCTAGCCCTAACCCTAAAACTATCCCTAACCCTAACGCTAACCGAACCGAACCCTAAGCAGCCCTTGACTGCTTCTGCCTCCAATAGATTTCCTAAGCACTCTTGTTTTAAGGCAGAGGTTAAAAACAGAATCCTACTGTGATTTCTTTATAATGGGTGTGTTTCTTATCTTATCCTAGTGTCTAAGCTCTTCTCCATGGCTCCATCACAAATATTATTCCTTTACGTGCTAATTGGTATGTAGAGGCTGGGATAGGTTTAATAAATACCCTAACGATAATACGTAACCTAACCTTAACACCTACCCTAACACTAACATGTACGCTAATCCTAACCCGTACCCTAAACCGAGCCCTAACCCTAAAACTAACCCTAACCCTAACACATACCCTACGCCTTAACCGAACCTGTACCCGAACCCATACCCTAAGTCGTACCCTAGGCCTAACCCTAACCCTAACACTAACACTAAGCTGCCCTTGAATGCTTCTGCCTCCAATAGATTTCCTAACCACTAGTATTTTAAGGAACAGGTTAAAAAGAAAATCCTAATATGATTTCTTTATAATGGGTGTGTTCCTTATCTTATCCTAGTGTCTAAACTCTTTTCCATGGCTGGACCCCAAATAATATTCCTTTACGTGCTAAGTGGTATCTAGAGAGTGGGATAGGTTTAATAAATACCCTAACTCTAAAGCGTACCCTAAACCTAAACCCTCCCCTAACCCTAACACGTACCCCAATCCTAACTCGTACCCTAAACCGAGCCCTAACCTTAAAACTCACCCTAACCCTAACCCTAACACATACCCTAAGCCATAACCGAACCTGTACACGAACCCGTAACCTAAGCCGTACCCGAGGCCTATCCCTAACCCTAACCCCAACCCTAAGCTACCCTTGACTGCTTCTGCCTTCAATAGATTTCCTAAGCACTAGTGTTTTAAGAAAGAGGTTAAAAAGAGGATCCTTAGGTGATTTCTTTATAATGGGTGTGTTCCTTGTCTTATCCTAGTGTCTAAACTCTTCTCCATGGCTATACACAAATAATATTCCTTTACGTGCAAAGAGGTATTTAGAGAGTGGGATAGGTTTAATAAATTCCCTAACCCTAATGCGTACCCTAACCCTAACCACGACCCTAACTCTAACAAGTACCCTAATCCTAACCCGTACCCTAAACCTAGCCCCTAACCGTAAAACTATCACAACCCTAACCCTAACCTAACCAAACCCTAAGCAACCCTTGACTGCTTCTGCCTCCAATAGATTTCCTAAGCACTCTTGTTTTAAGGAACAGGTTAAAAAGAGAATCCTAATGTGATTTCTTTATAATGGGTGTGTTCCTTATCTTATCCTAGTGTCTAAACTATTCTCCATGGCTGGGCCCCAAATAATATTCCTTTACGTGCTAAGTGGTATCTAGAGAGTGGGATAGGTTTAAAAAATACCTTAAACCTAACGCGTAACCTAACCCTAACCCCTACCTAACCCTAACACGTACCCTAATCCTCTCCTGTACCCTAAACCAATCCCTAACCCTAAACCTAACCCTAACACATACCCTACGCCGTAACGGAACCTGTACCGAAACCGTACCCTAAGCCGTACCCTAGTCCTAACCCTAACACTAACCCTACCCTAAGCTACCCTTGATTGTTTCTGCCTCCAATATATTTCCTAAGCACTAGTGTTTTAAGGAACAGGTTAAAAAGAGAATGCTAAGGTCATTTCTTTATAATGGGTGTGTTCCTTAACTTATCCTAGTGTCTAAGCTGTTCTCCATGGCTGGACCCCAAATAATATTCCTTTACGTGCTAAGTGGAATGTAGAGAGTGGGATAGGTTTAATAAATACCCTAACAATAACACGTAACCTAACCTTAACCCCTACCCTAACCATAAAAGGTACCCTAGTCCTAATACGTACCCTAAACCGAGCACTAATCTTAAAACTAACCCTAACCCATACCCTACGCCGTTCCCGAATCCATACCCAAACCCATACCCTAAGCCGTACCCTAACCCTAAGCTACACTTGACTGCTTTTGCCTCCAATAGATTTCCTAAGCACAAGTGTTTTAAGGAATAGGTTAAAAAGAGAATCCTAATGTGATTTCTTTATAATGGGTGTGTTCCTTATCTTATTCTAGGGTCTAAGCTATTCTCCATTGCTGGCCCGCAAATAATAATCCTTTACGTGCTAAGTGGTATCTAGAGAGAGGGATAGGGTTAATTAATACCATAAACCTAACGCGTACCCTAACCCTAACCCATACCCTAACCCTAACACGTACCCTAATCCTAACCCATACCCTAAACCGAGCCCTAACCTAAAACTACCCCTAACCCTGACCCTAACCCATACCCTACACCGTACGTGGAGCCATACCCGAACCCTTACCCTAAGCCTAACCCTAATACAAACACTAAGTTACCCTTGACTGACTCTGCCTCCAATAGATTTCCTTAGGACTAGTGTTTTAAGGAACAGGTTAAAAACAGAAATCTAATGTGATTCCTTTATAATGGGTGTGTTCCTTATCTTATGCTAGTGTCTAAACTCTTTTCCATGGCTGGACCCCAAATAATATTCCTTTAGGTGCTAAGTGGTATCTACAGAGTGGGCTAGGTTTAATAAATACCCTAACCCTAACTCATACCCTAACCCTAACCCTTACCCTAACCCTAACACGTAACCTAATCCTAACCCGTACCCTAAACCTAGCCATGGCCCTAAAACCATCCCTAATCCTAACCCTAACCTAAACAAACCCTAAGCAACCCTTTAATGCTTCTGCCTCCAATATATTTCCTAAGCACTCTTGTTTTAAGGCACAGGTTAAAAAGAATATCCTAATGTGATTTCTTTATAATGGGTGTGTTCCTTATCTTATCCTAGATTCTAAGCTCTTCTCCATGGCTGGACCCGAAATAATATTCTTTTACGTGCTAAGTGGTATCTAGAGAGTGGGATAGGTTTAATAAATACCCTAACTCTAATGCGTACCCTAACCCTAACCACTCCCCTAACACTAACACCTACCCTAATCCTAACCCGTACCGTAAACCGAGCCCTAACCCTAAAACTAACCCTAACCCTAACCCTAACACATACCCTAAGCCGTAAACGAACCTGTACCCGAACCCGTACACTAAGCCATACCCTAGGCCAAACCGTAACTGTAATCATAAGCTACCCTTGACTGCTTCTTCCTCCAATAGATTTCCTAAGCACTAGTGTTTTAAGGAACAGGTTAAAAAGAGAATCCTAAGGTGATTTCTTTATAATGGGTGTTTTCCTTATCTTATCTTAGTGACTAAGCTCTTCTCCATGGCTGGAACCCAAATAATATTCCTTTACGTGCTAAGGTGTATGTCGAGAGTGGGATAGGTTTAATAAATACCCTAACGATAACACATACCCAAACCCTAACTCCTACCCTAACCCTAACACGTACCCTAATACTAACCCTTACCCAAAACCGAGCCCTAACCTTAAAACTAACCCTAACCCTAACCCTAAACTAACCAAACACTAAGCAACCCTTGACTGCTTATGCCTCCAATAGATTTCCTAAGCACTCATGTTTTAAGGCCCAGGTTAACAAGAGAATCCTAATGTGATTTCTTTATAATGGCTGTGTTCTTTATCTTATCCTAGTGTCTAAGCTCTTCTCCATGGCTGGACCCAAAATAATATTCCTTTACGTGCTAAGTGGTATGTAGAGAGTGGGATAGGTTTAATATATACATTAAACCTAACACGTAACCTAACCCTAACCCATACCCTAACCCTAACACGTACCCTAATCCTAAACTTACCTTAAACCGAGCGCTAACCAGAAAACTAAATCGCACCCTATCGCTAACTCATAGCCTACGCAGATCCTGAAGCCGTACACGAACCCTTAACCTAAGCCTAACCCTAACCCTAACCCTAAGCTACCCTTGACTGCTTCTGCCTCCAATAGATTTCCTAAGCACTAGTGTTTTAAGGAATAGGTCAAAAAGAGAATCCTATTGTGATTTCTTTATAATGGGTGTGTTCCTTATCTTAAACTAGTGTCTAAGCTCTTCTCCATGGCTGGCCCGCAAATAATATTCCTTAACGTGCTAAGTGGTATGTAGAGAGTGGGATAGGTTTAATTAATACCATAAACCTAACGCGTACCCTAACCCTAACCCTTACCCTAACCCTAACACGTAACCTAATCCTAACCCGTACCCTAAACCTAGCCATGGCCCTAAAACCATCCCTAACCCTAACCCTAACCTAACCAAACCCTAAGCAACCCTTGACTGCTTCTGCCTCCAATAGATTTCCTAAGCACTCTTGTTTTAAGGAACAGGTTAAAAAGAGAATCCTAATGTGATTTCTTTATAATGGGTGTGTTCCTTATCTTATCCTAGTGTCTAAGGTCTTCTGCATGGCTGGACGCCAAATAATATTCCTTTACATGCTATGTGGAATCTAGAGAGTAGGATAGGTTTAATAAATACCCTAACCATAATGCGTACCCTAACCCTAACTCCTACCTTAACCCTAACGTGTACCCTAATCCTAACCCGTACCCTAAACCGAGCCCTAACCTTAAAACTAACCCTAACCCTAACACTAAACCATACCCTACACCGTTCCCCAACCCGTACCCGAACCCGTACCCTAACCCTAAGTTACACTTGACTGCTTCTGCCTCCAATAGATTTCCTAAGCAGTAGTGTTTTATGGAACAGGTTAAAAAGAGAATCCTAATGTGATTTCTTTATAATGGGTGTGTTCCTTATCTTATCCTAGTGTCTAAACTATTCTCCATGGCTGGGCCCCAAATAATATTCCTTTACGTGCTAAGTGGTATCTAGAGAGTGGGATAGGTTTAAAAAATACCTTTACTCTAAAGCGTACCCTAACCCTAACCCCTACCCTAACCCTAACACGTACCCTAATCCTCTCCCATAACCTAAACCGATCCCTAGCCCTAAAACTAACCCTAAACCTAACCCTAACACATACCCTACGCCGTAACGGAACCTGTACCCGAAACCGTACCCTAAGCCGTACCCTAGTCCTAACCCTAACCCTAACCCTACCCTAAGCTACCCTTGATTGCTTCTGCCTCCAATATATTTCCTAAGCACTAGTGTTTTAAGGAACAGGTTAAAAAGAGAATGCTAAGGTCATTTCTTTATAATGGGTGTGTTCCTTATCTTATCCTAGTGTCTAAGCTGTTCTCCATGGCTGGACCCCAAATAATATTCCTTTACGTGCTAAGTGGTATGTAGAGAGTGGGATAGGTTTAATAAATACCCTAACGATAACACGTAACCTAAACTTAACCCCTACCCTAACCATAACACGTACCCTAAACCGAGCACTAATCTTAAAACTAACCCTAACACTAACCCATACCCTACGCCGTTCCCGAACCCGTACCCAAACCCATACCCTAAGCCGTACCCTAACCCTAAGCTACACTTGACTGCTTCTGCCTCCAATAGATTTCCTAAGCACTCATGTTTTAAGGCACAGGTTAAAAAGAGAATCCGAATGTGACTTCTTTATAATGGGTGTGTTCCTTATCTTATCCTAGTGTCTAAACTCTTCTCCATGGCTGGACGCCAAATAATATTCCTTAACGTGCTAAGTGGTATCTAGAGAGTGGGATAGGTTTAATATATACATTAAACCTAACGCGTAACCTAACCCTAACCCATACCCTAACCCTAACACGTACCCTAATCCTAAACTTACCTTAAACCGAGCGCTAACCAGAAAACTAAATCGCACCCTATCGCTAACTCATAGCCTACGCAGATCCTGAAGCCGTACACGAACCCTTAACCTAAGCCTAACCCTAACCCTAACCCTAAGCTACCCTTGACTGCTTCTGCCTCCAATAGATTTCCTAAGCACTAGTGTTTTAAGGAATAGGTCAAAAAGAGAATCCTATTGTGATTTCTTTATAATGGGTGTGTTCCTTATCTTATCCTAGTGTCTAAGCTCTTCTCCATGGCTGGCCCGCAAATAATATTCCTTAACGTGCTAAGTGGTATCTAGAGAGTGGGATAGGTTTAATTAATACCATAAACCTAACGCGTACCCTAACCCTAACCCTTACCCTAACCCTAACACGTAACCTAATCCTAACCCGTACCCTAAACCTAGCCATGGCCCTAAAACCATCCCTAACCCTAACCCTAACCTAACCAAACCCTAAGCAACCCTTGACTGCTTCTACCTCCAATAGATTTCCTAAGCACTCTTGTTTTAAGGAACAGGTTAAAAAGAGAATCCTAATGTGATTTCTTTATAATGGGTGTGTTCCTTATCTTATCCTAGTGTCTAAGGTCTTCTGCATGGCTGGACGCCAAATAATATTCCTTTACATGCTATGTGGAATCTAGAGAGTAGGATAGGTTTAATATATACCCTAACCATAATGCGTACCCTAACCCTAACTCCTACCGTAACCCTAACGTGTACCCTAATCCTAACCCGTACCCTAAACCGAGCCCTAACCTTAAAACTAACCCTAACCCTAACACTAACCCATACCCTACACCGTTCCCCAACCCGTACCCGAACCCGTACTATAAGCCATACCCTAACCCTAAGTTACACTTGACTGCTTCTGCCTCCAATAGATTTCCTACGCAGTAGTGTTTTAAGAAACAGGTTAAAAAGAGAATCCTAATGTGATTTCTTTATAATGGGTGTGTTCCTTATCTTATCCTAGTGTCTAAACTATTCTCCATGGCTAGGCCCCAAATAATATTCCTTTACATGCTAAGTGGTATCTAGAGAGTGGGATAGGTTTAAAAAATACCTTTACTCTAAAGCGTACCCTAACCCTAACCCCTACCCTAACCCTAACACATACCCTAATCCTCTCCCGTACCCTAAACCGATCCCTAGCCCTAAAACTAACCCTAAACCTAACCCTAACACATACCCTACGCCGTAACGGAACCTGTACCCGAAACCGTACCCTAAGCCGTACCCTAGTCCTAACCCTAACCCTAACCCTACCCTAAGCTACCCTTGATTGCTTCTGCCTCCAATATATTTCCTAAGCACTAGTGTTTTAAGGAACAGGTTAAAAAGAGAATGCTAAGGTCATTTCTTTATAATGGGTGTGTTCCTTATCTTATCCTAGTGTCTAAGCTGTTCTCCATGGCTGGACCCCAAATAATATTCCTTTACGTGCTAAGTGGTATGTAGAGAGTGGGATAGGTTTAATAAATACCCTAACGATAACACGTAACCTAAACTTAACCCCTACCCCAACCATAACACGTACCCTAAACCGAGCACTAATCTTAAAACTAACCCTAACACTAACCCATACCCTACGCCGTTCCCGAACCCGTACCCAAACCCATACCCTAAGCCGTACCCTAACCCTAAGCTACACTTGACTGCTTCTGCCTCCAATAGATTTCCTAAGCACTCATGTTTTAAGGCACAGGTTAAAAAGAGAATCCGAATGTGACTTCTTTATAATGGGTGTGTTCCTTATCTTATCCTAGTGTCTAAACTCTTCTCCATGGCTGGACGCCAAATAATATTCCTTAACGTGCTAAGTGGTATCTAGAGAGTGGGATAGGTTTAATATATACATTAAACCTAACGCGTAACCTAACCCTAACCCATACCCTAACCCTAACACGTACCCTAATCCTAAACTTACCTTAAACCGAGCGCTAACCAGAAAACTAAATCTCACCCTATCGCTAACTCATAGCCTACGCAGATCCTGAAGCCGTACACGAACCCTTACCCTAAGCCTAACCCTAACCCTAACCCTTAGCTACCCTTGACTGCTTCTGCCTCCAATAGATTTCGTAAGCACTAGTGTTTTGAGGAACAGGTTAAAAAGAGAATCCTAATATGATGTTTTATATTTGGTGTGTTCTTTATCTTATCCTAGTGTCTAAGCTCTTCTCCATGGCTGGACCCCAAATAATATTCCTTTACGTGCTAAGTGGTATCTAGATAGTGAAATAGTTTTAATAAATACCCTAACCATAATGCGTACCCTAACCCTAACACCTCCCCTAAACCTAACACGTAACCTAATCCTAACCCGTACCCTAAACCGAGCCCTAACCCTAAAACTAACCCTAACCCTAACCCTAACACATACCCTATGCCGTAACCGAACCTGTACCCGAACCCGTACCCTAAGCCATAACCTAAGCCTAATCCTAACCCTAATTCTAAGCTATCCTTGACTGCTTCTTCCTCCAATAGATTTCCTAACCCCTAGTATTTTAAGAAACAGGTTAAAAAGAGAATTCTAAGGTGATTTCTGTATAATGGGTGTGTTCCTTATCTTATCCTAGATTCTAAGCTCTTTTCCATGGCTTGACACGAAATAATATTCTTTTATGTGCTAAGTGGTATCTAGAGAGTGGGATAGGTTTAATAAATACCCTAACTCTAATGCGTACCCTAACCCTAACCACTCCCCTAACACTAACACCTACCCTAATCCTAACCCGTACCCTAAACCGAGCCCTAACCCTAAAACTAACCCTAACCCTAACCCTAACACATACCCTAAGCCATAAACGAACCTGTACCCGAACCCGTACACTAAGCCATACCCTAGGCCTAACCCTAACTGTAATCATAAGCTACCCTTGACTGCTTCTTCCTCCAATAGATTTCCTAAGCACTAGTGTTTTAAGGAACAGGTTAAAAAGAGAATCCTAAGGTGATTTGTTTATAATGGGTGTTTTCCTTATCTTCTAGTGACTAAGCTCTTCTCCATGGCTGGAACCCAAATAATATTCCTTTACGTGCTAAGGTGTATGTCGAGAGTGGGATAGGTTTAATAAATACCCTAACGATAACACGTACCCAAACCCTAACTCCTACCCTAACCCTAACACGTACCCTAATACTAACCCTTACCCAAAACCGAGCCCTAACCTTAAAACTAACCCTAACCCTAACCCTAAACTAACCAAACACTAAGCAACCCTTGACTGCTTATGCCTCCAATAGATTTCCTAAGCACTCATGTTTTAAGGCCCAGGTTAACAAGAGAATCCTAATGTGATTTCTTTATAATGGCTGTGTTCTTTATCTTATCCTAGTGTCTAAGCTCTTCTCCATGGCTGGACCCAAAATAATATTCCTTTACGTGCTAAGTGGTATGTAGAGAGTGGGATAGGTTTAATATATACATTAAACCTAACGCGTAACCTAACCCTAACCCATACCCTAACCCTAACACGTACCCTAATCCTAAACTTACCTTAAACCGAGCGCTAACCAGAAAACTAAATCGCACCCTATCGCTAACTCATAGCCTACGCAGATCCTGAAGCCGTACACGAACCCTTAACCTAAGCCTAACCCTAACCCTAACCCTAAGCTACCCTTGACTGCTTCTGCCTCCAATAGATTTCCTAAGCACTAGTGTTTTAAGGAATAGGTCAAAAAGAGAATCCTATTGTGATTTCTTTATAATGGGTGTGTTCCTTATCTTAAACTAGTGTCTAAGCTCTTCTCCATGGCTGGCCCGCAAATAATATTCCTTAACGTGCTAAGTGGTATGTAGAGAGTGGGATAGGTTTAATTAATACCATAAACCTAACGCGTACCCTAACCCTAACCCTTACCTTAACCCTAACACGTAACCTAATCCTAACCCGTACCCTAAACCTAGCCATGGCCCTAAAACCATCCCTAAACCTAACCCTAACCTAACCAAACCCTAAGCAACCCTTGACTGCTTCTGCCTCCAATAGATTTCCTAAGCACTCTTGTTTTAAGGAACAGGTTAAAAAGAGAATCCTAATGTGATTTCTTTATAATGGGTGTGTTCCTTATCTTATCCTAGTGTCTAAGGTCTTCTGCATGGCTGGACGCCAAATAATATTCCTTTACATGCTATGTGGAATCTAGAGAGTAGGATAGGTTTAATAAATACCCTAACCATAATGCGTACCCTAACCCTAACTCCTACCGTAACCCTAACGTGTACCCTAATCCTAACCCGTACCCTAAACCGAGCCCTAACCTTAAAACTAACCCTAACCCTAACACTAAACCATACCCTACACCGTTCCCCAACCCGTACCCGAACCCGTACCCTAACCCTAAGTTACACTTGACTGCTTCTGCCTCCAATAGATTTCCTAAGCAGTAGTGTTTTATGGAACAGGTTAAAAAGAGAATCCTAATGTGATTTCTTTATAATGGGTGTGTTCCTTATCTTATCCTAGTGTCTAAACTATTCTCCATGGCTGGGCCCCAAATAATATTCCTTTACGTGCTAAGTGGTATCTAGAGAGTGGGATAGGTTTAAAAAATACCTTTACTCTAAAGCGTACCCTAACCCTAACCCCTACCCTAACCCTAACACGTACCCTAATCCTCTCCCGTACCCTAAACCGATCCCTAGCCCTAAAACTAACCCTAAACCTAACCCTAACACATACCCTACGCTGTAACGGAACCTGTACCCGAAACCGTACCCTAAGCCGTACCCTAGTCCTAACCCTAACCCTAACCCTACCCTAAGCTACCCTTGATTGCTTCTGCCTCCAATATATTTCCTAAGCACTACTGTTTTAAGGAACAGGTTAAAAAGAGAATGCTAAGGTCATTTCTTTATAATGGGTGTGTTCCTTATCTTATCCTAGTGTCTAAGCTGTTCTCCATGGCTGGACCCCAAATAATATTCCTTTACGTGCTAAGTGTATGTAGAGAGTGGGATAGGTTTAATAAATACCCTAACGATAACACGTAACCTAAACTTAACCCCTACCCTAACCATAACACGTACCCTAAACCGAGCACTAATCTTAAAACTAACCCTAACACTAACCCATAACCTACGCCGTTCCCGAACCCGTACCCAAACCCATACCCTAAGCCGTACCCTAACCCTAAGCTACACTTGACTGCTTCTGCCTCCAATAGATTTCCTAAGCACTCATGTTTTAAGGCACAGGTTAAAAAGAGAATCCGAATGTGACTTCTTTATAATGGGTGTGTTCCTTATCTTATCCTAGTGTCTAAACTCTTCTCCATGGCTGGACGCCAAATAATATTCCTTAACGTGCTAAGTGGTATCTAGAGAGTGGGATAGGTTTAATATATAAATTAAACCTAACGCGTAACCTAACCCTAACCCATACCCTAACCCTAACACGTACCCTAATCCTAAACTTACCTTAAACCGAGCGCTAACCAGAAAACTAAATCTCACCCTATCGCTAACTCATAGCCTACGCAGATCCTGAAGCCGTACACGAACCCTTAACCTAAGCCTAACCCTAACCCTAACCCTAAGCTACCCTTGACTGCTTCTGCCTCCAATAGATTTCCTAAGCACTAGTGTTTTAAGGAATAGGTCAAAAAGAGAATCCTATTGTGATTTCTTAAAATGGCTGTGTTCCTTATCTTATCCTTGTGTCTAAGGTCTTCTGCATGGCTGGACGCCAAATAATATTCCTTTACATGCTATGTGGAATCTAGAGAGTAGGATAGGTTTAATAAATACCCTAACCATAATGCGTACCCTAACCCTAACTCCTACCGTAACCCTAACGTGTACCCTAATCCTAACCCGTACCCTAAACCGAGCCCTAACCTTAAAACTAACCCTAACCCTAACACTAACCCATACCCTACACCGTTCCCCAACCCGTACCCGAACCCGTACTATAAGCCATACGCTAACCCTAAGTTACACTTGACTGCTTCTGCCTCCAATAGATTTCCTAAGCAGTAGTGTTTTAAGAAACAGGTTAAAAAGAGAATCCTAATGTGATTTCTTTATAATGGGTGTGTTCCTTATCTTATCCTAGTGTCTAAACTATTCTCCATGGCTGGGCCCCAAATAATATTCCTTTACGTGGTAAGTGGTATGTAGAGAGTGGGATAGGTTTAAAAAATACCTTAACCCTAACGCGTAACCTAACCCTAACCCCTACCCTAACCCTAACACGTACCCTAATCCTCTCCCGTACCCTAAACCGATCCCTAACCCTAAAACTAACCCTAAACCTAACCCTAACACATACCCTACGCCGTAACGGAACCTGTACCCGAAACCGTAACCTAAGCCGTATCCTAGTCCTAACCCTAACCCTAACCCTACCCTAAGCTACCCTTGATTGCTTCTGCCTCCAATATATTTCCTAAGCACTAGTGTTTTAAGGAACAAGTTAAAAAGAGAATGCTAAGGTCATTTCTTTATAATGGGTGTGTTCCTTATCTTATCCTAGTGTCTAAGCTGTTCTCCATGGCTGGACCCCAAATAATATTCCTTTACGTGCTAAGTGGTATGTAGAGAGTGGGATAGGTTTAATAAATACCCTAACGATAACACGTAACCTAAACTTAACCCCTACCCTAACCATAACACATACCCTAAACCGAGCACTAATCTTAAAACTAACCCTAACACTAACCCATACCCTACGCCGTTCCCGAACCCGTACCCAAACCCATACCCTAAGCCGTACCCTAACCCTAAGCTACACTTGACTGCTTCTGCCTCCAATAGATTTCCTAAGCACTCATGTTTTAAGGCACAGGTTAAAAAGAGAATCCGAATGTGACTTCTTTATAATGGGTGTGTTCCTTATCTTATCCTAGTGTCTAAACTCTTCTCCATGGCTGGACGCCAAATAATATTCCTTAACGTGCTAAGTGGTATCTAGAGAGTGGGATAGGTTTAATATATACATTAAACCTAACGCGTAACCTAACCCTAACCCATACCCTAACCCTAACACGTACCCTAATCCTAAACTTACCTTAAACCGAGCGCTAACCAGAAAACTAAATCTCACCCTATCGCTAACTCATAGCCTACGCAGATCCTGAAGCCGTACACGAACCCTTAACCTAAGCCTAACCCTAACCCTAACCCTAAGCTACCCTTGACTGCTTCTGCCTCCAATAGATTTCCTAAGCACTAGTGTTTTAAGGAATAGGTCAAAAAGAGAATCCTATTGTGATTTCTTTATAATGGGTGTGTTCCTTATCTTATCCTAGTGTCTAAGCTCTTCTCCATGGCTGGCCCGCAAATAATATTCCTTAACGTGCTAAGTGGTATGTAGAGAGTCGGATAGGTTTAATAAATACCCTAACGATAACACGTAACCTAAACTTAACCCCTACCCTAACCATAACACGTACCCTAAACCGAGCACTAATCTTAAAACTAACCCTAACACTAACCCATACCCTACGCCGTTCCCGAACCCGTACCCAAACCCATACCCTAATCCGTACCCTAACCCTAAGCTACACTTGACTGCTTCTGCCTCCAATAGATTTCCTAAGCACTCATGTTTTAAGGCACAGGTTAAAAAGAGAATCCGAATGTGACTTCTTTATAATGGGTGTGTTCCTTATCTTATCCTAGTGTCTAAACTCTTCTCCATGGCTGGACGCCAAATAATATTCCTTAACGTGCTAAGTGGTATCTAGAGAGTGGGATAGGTTTAATATATACATTAAACCTAACGCGTAACCTAACCCTAACCCATACCCTAACCCTAACACGTACCCTAATCCTAAACTTACCTTAAACCGAGCGCTAACCAGAAAACTAAATCTCACCCTATCGCTAACTCATAGCCTACGCAGATCCTGAAGCCGTACACGAACCCTTACCCTAAGCCTAAGCCTAACCCTAACCATAAGCTACCCTTGTCTGCTTCTGCCTCCAATAGATTTCGTAAGCACTAGTGTTTTGAGGAACAGGTTAAAAAGAGAATCCTAATATGATGTTTTATATTTGGTGTGTTCTTTATCTTATCCTAGTGTCTAAGCTCTTCTCCATGGCTGGACCCCAAATAATATTCCTTTACGTGCTAAGTGGTATCTAGATAGTGAAATAGTTTTAATAAATACCCTAACCATAATGCGTACCCTAACCCTAACACCTCCCCTAAACCTAACACGTAACCTAATCCTAACCCGTACCCTAAACCGAGCCCTAACCCTAAAACTAACCCTAACCCTAACCCTAACACATACCCTATGCCGTAACCGAACCTGTACCCGAACCCGTACCCTAAGCCATAACCTAAGCCTAATCCTAACCCTAATTCTAAGCTATCCTTGACTGCTTCTTCCTCCAATAGATTTCCTAACCCCTAGTATTTTAAGAAACAGGTTAAAAAGAGAATTCTAAGGTGATTTCTGTATAATGGGTGTGTTCCTTATCTTATCCTAGATTCTAAGCTCTTTTCCATGGCTTGACACGAAATAATATTCTTTTATGTGCTAAGTGGTATCTAGAGAGTGGGATAGGTTTAATAAATACCCTAACTCTAATGCGTACCCTAACCCTAACCACTCCCCTAACACTAACACCTACCCTAATCCTAACCCGTACCCTAAACCGAGCCCTAACCCTAAAACTAACCCTAACCCTAACCCTAACACATACCCTAATCCATAAAAGAACCTGTACCCGAACCCGTACACTAAGCCATACCCTAGGCCTAACCCTAACTGTAATCATAAGCTACCCTTGACTGCTTCTTCCTCCAATAGATTTCCTAAGCACTAGTGTTTTAAGGAACAGGTTAAAAAGAGAATCCTAAGGTGATTTGTTTATAATGGGTGTTTTCCTTATCTTATCCTAGTGACTAAGCTCTTCTCCATGGCTGGAACCCAAATAATATTCCTTTACGTGCTAAGGTGTATGTCGAGAGTGGGATAGGTTTAATAAATACCCTAACGATAACACGTACCCAAACCCTAACTCCTACCCTAACCCTAACACGTACCCTAATACTAACCCTTACCCAAAACCGAGCCCTAACCTTAAAACTAACCCTAACCCTAACCCTAAACTAACCAAACACTAAGCAACCCTTGACTGCTTATGCCTCCAATAGATTTCCTAAGCACTCATGTTTTAAGGCCCAGGTTAACAAGAGAATCCTAATGTGATTTCTTTATAATGGCTGTGTTCTTTATCTTATCCTAGTGTCTAAGCTCTTCTCCATGGCTGGACCCAAAATAATATTCCTTTACGTGCTAAGTGGTATGTAGAGAGTGGGATAGGTTTAATATATACATTAAACCTAACGCGTAACCTAACCCTAACCCATACCCTAACCCTAACACGTACCCTAATCCTAAACTTACCTTAAACCGAGCGCTAACCAGAAAACTAAATCTCACCCTATTGCTAACTCATAGCCTACGCAGATCCTGAAGCCGTACACGAACCCTTAACCTAAGCCTAACCCTAACCCTAACCCTAAGCTACCCTTGACTGCTTCTGCCTCCAATAGATTTCCTAAGCACTAGTGTTTTAAGGAATAGGTCAAAAAGAGAATCCTATTGTGATTTCTTTATAATGGGTGTGTTCCTTATCTTATCCTAGTGTCTAAGCTCTTCTCCATGGCTGGCCCGCAAATAATATTCCTTAACGTGCTAAGTGGTATCTAGAGAGTGGGATAGGTTTAATTAATACCATAAACCTAACGCGTACCCTAACCCTAACCCTTACCCTAACCCTAACACGTAACCTAATCCTAACCCGTACCCTAAACCTAGCCATGGCCCTAAAACCATCCCTAACCCTAACCCTAACCTAACCAAACCCTAAGCAACTCTTGACTGCTTCTACCTCCAATAGATTTCCTAAGCACTCTTGTTTTAAGGAACAGGTTAAAAAGAGAATCCTAATGTGATTTCTTTATAATGGGTGTGTTCCTTATCTTATCCTAGTGTCTAAGGTCTTCTGCATGGCTGGACGCCAAATAATATTCCTTTACATGCTATGTGGAATCTAGAGAGTAGGATAGGTTTAATAAATACCCTAACCATAATGCGTACCCTAACCCTAACTCCTACCGTAACCCTAACGTGTACCCTAATCCTAACCCGTACCCTAAACCGAGCCCTAACCTTAAAACTAACCCTAACCCTAACACTAAACCATACCCTACACCCTTCCCCAACCCGTACCCGAACCCGTACCCTAACCCTAAGTTACACTTGACTGCTTCTGCCTCCAATAGATTTCCTAAGCAGTAGTGTTTTATGGAACAGGTTAAAAAGAGAATCCTAATGTGATTTCTTTATAATGGGTGTGTTCCTTATCTTATCCTAGTGTCTAAACTATTCTCCATGGCTGGGCCCCAAATAATATTCCTTTACGTGCTAAGTGGTATCTAGAGAGTGGGATAGGTTTAAAAAATACCTTTACTCTAAAGCGTACCCTAACCCTAACCCCTACCCTAACCCTAACACGTACCCTAATCCTCTCCCGTACCCTAAACCGATCCCTAGCCCTACTAAAACCTAACCCTAACACATACCCTACCCGCCGTAACGGAACCTGTACCCGAAACCGTACCCTAGTCCTAACCCTAACCCTAACCCTACCCTAAGCTACCTTGATTGCTTCTGCCTCCAATATATTTCCTAAGCACTAGTGTTTTAAGGAACAGGTTAAAAGAGAATGCTAAGGTCATTTCTTTTATAATGGGTGTGTTCCTTATCTTATCCTAGTGTCTAAGCTGTTCTCCATGGCTGGACCCCAAAATAATATTCCTTTACGTGCTAAGTGGTATGTAGAGAGTGGGATAGGTTTAATAAATACCCTAACGATAACACGTACCTAAACTTAACCCCTACCCTAACCATAACACGTACCCTAAACCGAGCACTAATTCTTAAAACTAACCTAACACTAACCCAGTACCCTACGCCTTTCCCGAACCCATACCCAAACCCATACCCTAAGCCGTACCCTAACCCTAAGCTACACTTGACTGCTTCTGCTCCAATAGATTTCCTAAGCCACTCCATGTTTTAAGGCACAGGTTAAAAAAGAGAATCCGAATGTGACTTTCTTTATAATGGGTGTGTTCCTTTTCTTATCCTAGTGTCTAAACTCTTCTCCCATGGCTGGACGCCAAATAATATTCCTTAACGTGCTAAGTGGTATCTAGAGAGTGGGATAGGTTTAATATATACATTAAACCTAACGCGTAACCTAACCCTAACCCATACCCTAACCCTAACACGTACCCTAATCCTAAACTTACCTTAAACCGAGCGCTAACCAGAAAACTAAATCTCACCCTATCGCTAACTCATAGCCTACGCAGATCCTGAAGCCGTACACGAACCCTTAACCTAAGCCTAACCCTAACCCTAACCCTAAGCTACCCTTGACTGCTTCTGCCTCCAATAGATTTCCTAAGCACTAGTGTTTTAAGGAATAGGTCAAAAAGAGAATCCTATTGTGATTTCTTTATAATGGGTGTGTTCCTTATCTTATCCTAGTGTCTAAGCCTCTTCTCCATGGCTGGCCCGCAAATATATATTCCTTAACGTGCTAAGTGGTATGTAGAGAGTCGGATAGGTTTAATAAATACCCTAACGATAACACGTAACCTAAACTTAACCCCTACCCTAACCATAACACGTACCCTAAACCGAGCACTAATCTTAAAACTAACCCTAACACTAACCCATACCCTACGCCGTTCCCGAACCCGTACCCAAACCCATACCCTAATCCGTACCCTAACCCTAAGCTACACTTGACTGCTTCTGCCTCCAATAGATTTCTTAAGCACTCATGTTTTAAGGCACAGGTTAAAAAGAGAATCCGAATGTGACTTCTTTATAATGGGTGTGTTCCTTATCTTATCCTAGTGTCTAAACTCTTCTCCATGGCTGGACGCCAAATAATATTCCTTAACGTGCTAAGTGGTATCTAGAGAGTGGGATAGGTTTAATATATACATTAAACCTAACGCGTAACCTAACCCTAACCCATACCCTAACCCTAACACGTACCCTAATCCTAAACTTACCTTAAACCGAGCGCTAACCAGAAAACTAAATCTCACCCTATCGCTAACTCATAGCCTACGCAGATCCTGAAGCCGTACACGAACCCTTACCCTAAGCCTAAGCCTAACCCTAACCATAAGCTACCCTTGTCTGCTTCTGCCTCCAATAGATTTCGTAAGCACTAGTGTTTTGAGGAACAGGTTAAAAAGAGAATCCTAATATGATGTTTTATATTTGGTGTGTTCTTTATCTTATCCTAGTGTCTAAGCTCTTCTCCATGGCTGGACCCCAAATAATATTCCTTTACGTGCTAAGTGGTATCTAGATAGTGAAATAGTTTTAATAAATACCCTAACCATAATGCGTACCCTAACCCTAACACCTCCCCTAAACCTAACACGTAACCTAATCCTAACCCGTACCCTAAACCGAGCCCTAACCCTAAAACTAACCCTAACCCTAACCCTAACACATACCCTATGCCGTAACCGAACCTGTACCCGAACCCGTACCCTAAGCCATAACCTAAGCCTAATCCTAACCCTAATTCTAAGCTATCCTTGACTGCTTCTTCCTCCAATAGATTTCCTAACCCCTAGTATTTTAAGAAACAGGTTAAAAAGAGAATTCTAAGGTGATTTCTGTATAATGGGTGTGTTCCTTATCTTATCCTAGATTCTAAGCTCTTTTCCATGGCTTGACACGAAATAATATTCTTTTATGTGCTAAGTGGTATCTAGAGAGTGGGATAGGTTTAATAAATACCCTAACTCTAATGCGTACCCTAACCCTAACCACTCCCCTAACACTAACACCTACCCTAATCCTAACCCGTACCCTAAACCGAGCCCTAACCCTAAAACTAACCCTAACCCTAACCCTAACACATACCCTAATCCATAAAAGAACCTGTACCCGAACCCGTACACTAAGCCATACCCTAGGCCTAACCCTAACTGTAATCATAAGCTACCCTTGACTGCTTCTTCCTCCAATAGATTTCCTAAGCACTAGTGTTTTAAGGAACAGGTTAAAAAGAGAATCCTAAGGTGATTTGTTTATAATGGGTGTTTTCCTTATCTTATCCTAGTGACTAAGCTCTTCTCCATGGCTGGAACCCAAATAATATTCCTTTACGTGCTAAGGTGTATGTCGAGAGTGGGATAGGTTTAATAAATACCCTAACGATAACACGTACCCAAACCCTAACTCCTACCCTAACCCTAACACGTACCCTAATACTAACCCTTACCCAAAACCGAGCCCTAACCTTAAAACTAACCCTAACCCTAACCCTAAACTAACCAAACACTAAGCAACCCTTGACTGCTTATGCCTCCAATAGATTTCCTAAGCACTCATGTTTTAAGGCCCAGGTTAACAAGAGAATCCTAATGTGATTTCTTTATAATGGCTGTGTTCTTTATCTTATCCTAGTGTCTAAGCTCTTCTCCATGGCTGGACCCAAAATAATATTCCTTTACGTGCTAAGTGGTATGTAGAGAGTGGGATAGGTTTAATATATACATTAAACCTAACGCGTAACCTAACCCTAACCCATACCCTAACCCTAACACGTACCCTAATCCTAAACTTACCTTAAACCGAGCGCTAACCAGAAAACTAAATCTCACCCTATTGCTAACTCATAGCCTACGCAGATCCTGAAGCCGTACACGAACCCTTAACCTAAGCCTAACCCTAACCCTAACCCTAAGCTACCCTTGACTGCTTCTGCCTCCAATAGATTTCCTAAGCACTAGTGTTTTAAGGAATAGGTCAAAAAGAGAATCCTATTGTGATTTCTTTATAATGGGTGTGTTCCTTATCTTATCCTAGTGTCTAAGCTCTTCTCCATGGCTGGCCCGCAAATAATATTCCTTAACGTGCTAAGTGGTATCTAGAGAGTGGGATAGGTTTAATTAATACCATAAACCTAACGCGTACCCTAACCCTAACCCTTACCCTAACCCTAACACGTAACCTAATCCTAACCCGTACCCTAAACCTAGCCATGGCCCTAAAACCATCCCTAACCCTAACCCTAACCTAACCAAACCCTAAGCAACTCTTGACTGCTTCTACCTCCAATAGATTTCCTAAGCACTCTTGTTTTAAGGAACAGGTTAAAAAGAGAATCCTAATGTGATTTCTTTATAATGGGTGTGTTCCTTATCTTATCCTAGTGTCTAAGGTCTTCTGCATGGCTGGACGCCAAATAATATTCCTTTACATGCTATGTGGAATCTAGAGAGTAGGATAGGTTTAATAAATACCCTAACCATAATGCGTACCCTAACCCTAACTCCTACCGTAACCCTAACGTGTACCCTAATCCTAACCCGTACCCTAAACCGAGCCCTAACCTTAAAACTAACCCTAACCCTAACACTAAACCATACCCTACACCCTTCCCCAACCCGTACCCGAACCCGTACCCTAACCCTAAGTTACACTTGACTGCTTCTGCCTCCAATAGATTTCCTAAGCAGTAGTGTTTTATGGAACAGGTTAAAAAGAGAATCCTAATGTGATTTCTTTATAATGGGTGTGTTCCTTATCTTATCCTAGTGTCTAAACTATTCTCCATGGCTGGGCCCCAAATAATATTCCTTTACGTGCTAAGTGGTATCTAGAGAGTGGGATAGGTTTAAAAAATACCTTTACTCTAAAGCGTACCCTAACCCTAACCCCTACCCTAACCCTAACACGTACCCTAATCCTCTCCCGTACCCTAAACCGATCCCTAGCCCTAAAACTAACCCTAAACCTAACCCTAACACATACCCTACGCCGTAACGGAACCTGTACCCGAAACCGTACCCTAGTCCTAACCCTAACCCTAACCCTACCCTAAGCTACCCTTGATTGCTTCTGCCTCCAATATATTTCCTAAGCACTAGTGTTTTAAGGAACAGGTTAAAAAGAGAATGCTAAGGTCATTTCTTTATAATGGGTGTGTTCCTTATCTTATCCTAGTGTCTAAGCTGTTCTCCATGGCTGGACCCCAAATAATATTCCTTTACGTGCTAAGTGGTATGTAGAGAGTGGGATAGGTTTAATAAATACCCTAACGATAACACGTAACCTAAACTTAACCCCTACCCTAACCATAACACGTACCCTAAACCGAGCACTAATCTTAAAACTAACCCTAACACTAACCCATACCCTACGCCTTTCCCGAACCCGTACCCAAACCCATACCCTAAGCCGTACCCTAACCCTAAGCTACACTTGACTGCTTCTGCCTCCAATAGATTTCCTAAGCACTCATGTTTTAAGGCACAGGTTAAAAAGAGAATCCGAATGTGACTTCTTTATAATGGGTGTGTTCCTTATCTTATCCTAGTGTCTAAACTCTTCTCCATGGCTGGACGCCAAATAATATTCCTTAACGTGCTAAGTGGTATCTAGAGAGTGGGATAGGTTTAATATATACATTAAACCTAACGCGTAACCTAACCCTAACCCATACCCTAACCCTAACACGTACCCTAATCCTAAACTTACCTTAAACCGAGCGCTAACCAGAAAACTAAATCTCACCCTATCGCTAACTCATAGCCTACGCAGATCCTGAAGCCGTACACGAACCCTTAACCTAAGCCTAACCCTAACCCTAACCCTAAGCTACCCTTGACTGCTTCTGCCTCCAATAGATTTCCTAAGCACTAGTGTTTTAAGGAATAGGTCAAAAAGAGAATCCTATTGTGATTTCTTTATAATGGGTGTGTTCCTTATCTTATCCTAGTGTCTAAGCTCTTCTCCATGGCTGGCCCGCAAATAATATTCCTTAACGTGCTAAGTGGTATGTAGAGAGTCGGATAGGTTTAATAAATACCCTAACGATAACACGTAACCTAAACTTAACCCCTACCCTAACCATAACACGTACCCTAAACCGAGCACTAATCTTAAAACTAACCCTAACACTAACCCATACCCTACGCCGTTCCCGAACCCGTACCCAAACCCATACCCTAAGCCGTACCCTAACCCTAAGCTACACTTGACTGCTTCTGCCTCCAATAGATTTCCTAAGCACTCATGTTTTAAGGCACAGGTTAAAAAGAGAATCCGAATGTGACTTCTTTATAATGGGTGTGTTCCTTATCTTATCCTAGTGTCTAAACTCTTCTCCATGGCTGGACGCCAAATAATATTCCTTAACGTGCTAAGTGGTATCTAGAGAGTGGGATAGGTTTAATATATACATTAAACCTAACGCGTAACCTAACCCTAACCCATACCCTAACCCTAACACGTACCCTAATCCTAAACTTACCTTAAACCGAGCGCTAACCAGAAAACTAAATCTCACCCTATCGCTAACTCATAGCCTACGCAGATCCTGAAGCCGTACACGAACCCTTACCCTAAGCCTAAGCCTAACCCTAACCATAAGCTACCCTTGTCTGCTTCTGCCTCCAATAGATTTCGTAAGCACTAGTGTTTTGAGGAACAGGTTAAAAAGAGAATCCTAATATGATGTTTTATATTTGGTGTGTTCTTTATCTTATCCTAGTGTCTAAGCTCTTCTCCATGGCTGGACCCCAAATAATATTCCTTTACGTGCTAAGTGGTATCTAGATAGTGAAATAGTTTTAATAAATACCCTAACCATAATGCGTACCCTAACCCTAACACCTCCCCTAAACCTAACACGTAACCTAATCCTAACCCGTACCCTAAACCGAGCCCTAACCCTAAAACTAACCCTAACCCTAACCCTAACACATACCCTATGCCGTAACCGAACCTGTACCCGAACCCGTACCCTAAGCCATAACCTAAGCCTAATCCTAACCCTAATTCTAAGCTATCCTTGACTGCTTCTTCCTCCAATAGATTTCCTAACCCCTAGTATTTTAAGAAACAGGTTAAAAAGAGAATTCTAAGGTGATTTCTGTATAATGGGTGTGTTCCTTATCTTATCCTAGATTCTAAGCTCTTTTCCATGGCTTGACACGAAATAATATTCTTTTATGTGCTAAGTGGTATCTAGAGAGTGGGATAGGTTTAATAAATACCCTAACTCTAATGCGTACCCTAACCCTAACCACTCCCCTAACACTAACACCTACCCTAATCCTAACCCGTACCCTAAACCGAGCCCTAACCCTAAAACTAACCCTAACCCTAACCCTAACACATACCCTAATCCATAAAAGAACCTGTACCCGAACCCGTACACTAAGCCATACCCTAGGCCTAACCCTAACTGTAATCATAAGCTACCCTTGACTGCTTCTTCCTCCAATAGATTTCCTAAGCACTAGTGTTTTAAGGAACAGGTTAAAAAGAGAATCCTAAGGTGATTTGTTTATAATGGGTGTTTTCCTTATCTTATCCTAGTGACTAAGCTCTTCTCCATGGCTGGAACCCAAATAATATTCCTTTACGTGCTAAGGTGTATGTCGAGAGTGGGATAGGTTTAATAAATACCCTAACGATAACACGTACCCAAACCCTAACTCCTACCCTAACCCTAACACGTACCCTAATACTAACCCTTACCCAAAACCGAGCCCTAACCTTAAAACTAACCCTAACCCTAACCCTAAACTAACCAAACACTAAGCAACCCTTGACTGCTTATGCCTCCAATAGATTTCCTAAGCACTCATGTTTTAAGGCCCAGGTTAACAAGAGAATCCTAATGTGATTTCTTTATAATGGCTGTGTTCTTTATCTTATCCTAGTGTCTAAGCTCTTCTCCATGGCTGGACCCAAAATAATATTCCTTTACGTGCTAAGTGGTATGTAGAGAGTGGGATAGGTTTAATATATACATTAAACCTAACGCGTAACCTAACCCTAACCCATACCCTAACCCTAACACGTACCCTAATCCTAAACTTACCTTAAACCGAGCGCTAACCAGAAAACTAAATCTCACCCTATTGCTAACTCATAGCCTACGCAGATCCTGAAGCCGTACACGAACCCTTAACCTAAGCCTAACCCTAACCCTAACCCTAAGCTACCCTTGACTGCTTCTGCCTCCAATAGATTTCCTAAGCACTAGTGTTTTAAGGAATAGGTCAAAAAGAGAATCCTATTGTGATTTCTTTATAATGGGTGTGTTCCTTATCTTATCCTAGTGTCTAAGCTCTTCTCCATGGCTGGCCCGCAAATAATATTCCTTAACGTGCTAAGTGGTATCTAGAGAGTGGGATAGGTTTAATTAATACCATAAACCTAACGCGTACCCTAACCCTAACCCTTACCCTAACCCTAACACGTAACCTAATCCTAACCCGTACCCTAAACCTAGCCATGGCCCTAAAACCATCCCTAACCCTAACCCTAACCTAACCAAACCCTAAGCAACTCTTGACTGCTTCTACCTCCAATAGATTTCCTAAGCACTCTTGTTTTAAGGAACAGGTTAAAAAGAGAATCCTAATGTGATTTCTTTATAATGGGTGTGTTCCTTATCTTATCCTAGTGTCTAAGGTCTTCTGCATGGCTGGACGCCAAATAATATTCCTTTACATGCTATGTGGAATCTAGAGAGTAGGATAGGTTTAATAAATACCCTAACCATAATGCGTACCCTAACCCTAACTCCTACCGTAACCCTAACGTGTACCCTAATCCTAACCCGTACCCTAAACCGAGCCCTAACCTTAAAACTAACCCTAACCCTAACACTAAACCATACCCTACACCCTTCCCCAACCCGTACCCGAACCCGTACCCTAACCCTAAGTTACACTTGACTGCTTCTGCCTCCAATAGATTTCCTAAGCAGTAGTGTTTTATGGAACAGGTTAAAAAGAGAATCCTAATGTGATTTCTTTATAATGGGTGTGTTCCTTATCTTATCCTAGTGTCTAAACTATTCTCCATGGCTGGGCCCCAAATAATATTCCTTTACGTGCTAAGTGGTATCTAGAGAGTGGGATAGGTTTAAAAAATACCTTTACTCTAAAGCGTACCCTAACCCTAACCCCTACCCTAACCCTAACACGTACCCTAATCCTCTCCCGTACCCTAAACCGATCCCTAGCCCTAAAACTAACCCTAAACCTAACCCTAACACATACCCTACGCCGTAACGGAACCTGTACCCGAAACCGTACCCTAGTCCTAACCCTAACCCTAACCCTACCCTAAGCTACCCTTGATTGCTTCTGCCTCCAATATATTTCCTAAGCACTAGTGTTTTAAGGAACAGGTTAAAAAGAGAATGCTAAGGTCATTTCTTTATAATGGGTGTGTTCCTTATCTTATCCTAGTGTCTAAGCTGTTCTCCATGGCTGGACCCCAAATAATATTCCTTTACGTGCTAAGTGGTATGTAGAGAGTGGGATAGGTTTAATAAATACCCTAACGATAACACGTAACCTAAACTTAACCCCTACCCTAACCATAACACGTACCCTAAACCGAGCACTAATCTTAAAACTAACCCTAACACTAACCCATACCCTACGCCTTTCCCGAACCCGTACCCAAACCCATACCCTAAGCCGTACCCTAACCCTAAGCTACACTTGACTGCTTCTGCCTCCAATAGATTTCCTAAGCACTCATGTTTTAAGGCACAGGTTAAAAAGAGAATCCGAATGTGACTTCTTTATAATGGGTGTGTTCCTTATCTTATCCTAGTGTCTAAACTCTTCTCCATGGCTGGACGCCAAATAATATTCCTTAACGTGCTAAGTGGTATCTAGAGAGTGGGATAGGTTTAATATATACATTAAACCTAACGCGTAACCTAACCCTAACCCATACCCTAACCCTAACACGTACCCTAATCCTAAACTTACCTTAAACCGAGCGCTAACCAGAAAACTAAATCTCACCCTATCGCTAACTCATAGCCTACGCAGATCCTGAAGCTGTACACGAACCCTTACCCTAAGCCTAACCCTAACCCTAACCCTAAGCTACCCTTGACTGCTTCTGCCTCCAATAGATTTCGTAAGCACTAGTGTTTTGAGGAACAGGTTAAAAAGAGAATCCTAATATGATGTTTTATATTTGGTGTGTTCTTTATCTTATCCTAGTGTCTAAGCTCTTCTCCATGGCTGGACCCCAAATAATATTCCTTTACGTGCTAAGTGGTATCTAGATAGTGAAATAGTTTTAATAAATACCCTAACCATAATGCGTACCCTAACCCTAACACCTCCCCTAAACCTAACACGTAACCTAATCCTAACCCGTACCCTAAACCGAGCCCTAACCCTAAAACTAACCCTAACCCTAACCCTAACACATACCCTATGCCGTAACCGAACCTGTACCCGAACCCGTACCCTAAGCCATAACCTAAGCCTAATCCTAACCCTAATTCTAAGCTATCCTTGACTGCTTCTTCCTCCAATAGATTTCCTAACCCCTAGTATTTTAAGAAACAGGTTAAAAAGAGAATTCTAAGGTGATTTCTGTATAATGGGTGTGTTCCTTATCTTATCCTAGATTCTAAGCTCTTTTCCGTGGCTTGACACGAAATAATATTCTTTTATGTGCTAAGTGGTATCTAGAGAGTGGGATAGGTTTAATAAATACCCTAACTCTAATGCGTACCCTAACCCTAACCACTCCCCTAACACTAACACCTACCCTAATCCTAACCCGTACCCTAAACCGAGCCCTAACCCTAAAACTAACCCTAACCCTAACCCTAACACATACCCTAAGCCATAAACGAACCTGTACCCGAACCCGTACACTAAGCCATACCCTAGGCCTAACCCTAACTGTAATCATAAGCTACCCTTGACTGCTTCTTCCTCCAATAGATTTCCTAAGCACTAGTGTTTTAAGGAACAGGTTAAAAAGAGAACCCTAAGGTGATTTGTTTATAATGGGTGTTTTCCTTATCTTATCCTAGTGACTAAGCTCTTCTCCATGGCTGGAACCCAAATAATATTCCTTTACGTGCTAAGGTGTATGTCGAGAGTGGGATAGGTTTAATAAATACCCTAACGATAACACGTACCCAAACCCTAACTCCTACCCTAACCCTAACACGTACCCTAATACTAACCCTTACCCAAAACCGAGCCCTAACCTTAAAACTAACCCTAACCCTAACCCTAAACTAACCAAACACTAAGCAACCCTTGACTGCTTATGCCTCCAATAGATTTCCTAAGCACTCATGTTTTAAGGCCCAGGTTAACAAGAGAATCCTAATGTGATTTCTTTATAATGGCTGTGTTCTTTATCTTATCCTAGTGTCTAAGCTCTTCTCCATGGCTGGACCCAAAATAATATTCCTTTACGTGCTAAGTGGTATGTAGAGAGTGGGATAGGTTTAATATATACATTAAACCTAACGCGTAACCTAACCCTAACCCATACCCTAACCCTAACACGTACCCTAATCCTAAACTTACCTTAAACCGAGCGCTAACCAGAAAACTAAATCTCACCCTATTGCTAACTCATAGCCTACGCAGATCCTGAAGCCGTACACGAACCCTTAACCTAAGCCTAACCCTAACCCTAACCCTAAGCTACCCTTGACTGCTTCTGCCTCCAATAGATTTCCTAAGCACTAGTGTTTTAAGGAATAGGTCAAAAAGAGAATCCTATTGTGATTTCTTTATAATGGGTGTGTTCCTTATCTTATCCTAGTGTCTAAGCTCTTCTCCATGGCTGGCCCGCAAATAATATTCCTTAACGTGCTAAGTGGTATCTAGAGAGTGGGATAGGTTTAATTAATACCATAAACCTAACGCGTACCCTAACCCTAACCCTTACCCTAACCCTAACACGTAACCTAATCCTAACCCGTACCCTAAACCTAGCCATGGCCCTAAAACCATCCCTAACCCTAACCCTAACCTAACCAAACCCTAAGCAACTCTTGACTGCTTCTACCTCCAATAGATTTCCTAAGCACTCTTGTTTTAAGGAACAGGTTAAAAAGAGAATCCTAATGTGATTTCTTTATAATGGGTGTGTTCCTTATCTTATCCTAGTGTCTAAGGTCTTCTGCATGGCTGGACGCCAAATAATATTCCTTTACATGCTATGTGGAATCTAGAGAGTAGGATAGGTTTAATAAATACCCTAACCATAATGCGTACCCTAACCCTAACTCCTACCGTAACCCTAACGTGTACCCTAATCCTAACCCGTACCCTAAACCGAGCCCTAACCTTAAAACTAACCCTAACCCTAACACTAAACCATACCCTACACCCTTCCCCAACCCGTACCCGAACCCGTACCCTAACCCTAAGTTACACTTGACTGCTTCTGCCTCCAATAGATTTCCTAAGCAGTAGTGTTTTATGGAACAGGTTAAAAAGAGAATCCTAATGTGATTTCTTTATAATGGGTGTGTTCCTTATCTTATCCTAGTGTCTAAACTATTCTCCATGGCTGGGCCCCAAATAATATTCCTTTACGTGCTAAGTGGTATCTAGAGAGTGGGATAGGTTTAAAAAATACCTTTACTCTAAAGCGTACCCTAACCCTAACCCCTACCCTAACCCTAACACGTACCCTAATCCTCTCCCGTACCCTAAACCGATCCCTAGCCCTAAAACTAACCCTAAACCTAACCCTAACACATACCCTACGCCGTAACGGAACCTGTACCCGAAACCGTACCCTAGTCCTAACCCTAACCCTAACCCTACCCTAAGCTACCCTTGATTGCTTCTGCCTCCAATATATTTCCTAAGCACTAGTGTTTTAAGGAACAGGTTAAAAAGAGAATGCTAAGGTCATTTCTTTATAATGGGTGTGTTCCTTATCTTATCCTAGTGTCTAAGCTGTTCTCCATGGCTGGACCCCAAATAATATTCCTTTACGTGCTAAGTGGTATGTAGAGAGTGGGATAGGTTTAATAAATACCCTAACGATAACACGTAACCTAAACTTAACCCCTACCCTAACCATAACACGTACCCTAAACCGAGCACTAATCTTAAAACTAACCCTAACACTAACCCATACCCTACGCCTTTCCCGAACCCGTACCCAAACCCATACCCTAAGCCGTACCCTAACCCTAAGCTACACTTGACTGCTTCTGCCTCCAATAGATTTCCTAAGCACTCATGTTTTAAGGCACAGGTTAAAAAGAGAATCCGAATGTGACTTCTTTATAATGGGTGTGTTCCTTATCTTATCCTAGTGTCTAAACTCTTCTCCATGGCTGGACGCCAAATAATATTCCTTAACGTGCTAAGTGGTATCTAGAGAGTGGGATAGGTTTAATATATACATTAAACCTAACGCGTAACCTAACCCTAACCCATACCCTAACCCTAACACGTACCCTAATCCTAAACTTACCTTAAACCGAGCGCTAACCAGAAAACTAAATCTCACCCTATCGCTAACTCATAGCCTACGCAGATCCTGAAGCCGTACACGAACCCTTAACCTAAGCCTAACCCTAACCCTAACCCTAAGCTACCCTTGACTGCTTCTGCCTCCAATAGATTTCCTAAGCACTAGTGTTTTAAGGAATAGGTCAAAAAGAGAATCCTATTGTGATTTCTTTATAATGGGTGTGTTCCTTATCTTATCCTAGTGTCTAAGCTCTTCTCCATGGCTGGCCCGCAAATAATATTCCTTAACGTGCTAAGTGGTATGTAGAGAGTCGGATAGGTTTAATAAATACCCTAACGATAACACGTAACCTAAACTTAACCCCTACCCTAACCATAACACGTACCCTAAACCGAGCACTAATCTTAAAACTAACCCTAACACTAACCCATACCCTACGCCGTTCCCGAACCCGTACCCAAACCCATACCCTAATCCGTACCCTAACCCTAAGCTACACTTGACTGCTTCTGCCTCCAATAGATTTCCTAAGCACTCATGTTTTAAGGCACAGGTTAAAAAGAGAATCCGAATGTGACTTCTTTATAATGGGTGTGTTCCTTATCTTATCCTAGTGTCTAAACTCTTCTCCATGGCTGGACGCCAAATAATATTCCTTAACGTGCTAAGTGGTATCTAGAGAGTGGGATAGGTTTAATATATACATTAAACCTAACGCGTAACCTAACCCTAACCCATACCCTAACCCTAACACGTACCCTAATCCTAAACTTACCTTAAACCGAGCGCTAACCAGAAAACTAAATCTCACCCTATCGCTAACTCATAGCCTACGCAGATCCTGAAGCCGTACACGAACCCTTACCCTAAGCCTAAGCCTAACCCTAACCATAAGCTACCCTTGTCTGCTTCTGCCTCCAATAGATTTCGTAAGCACTAGTGTTTTGAGGAACAGGTTAAAAAGAGAATCCTAATATGATGTTTTATATTTGGTGTGTTCTTTATCTTATCCTAGTGTCTAAGCTCTTCTCCATGGCTGGACCCCAAATAATATTCCTTTACGTGCTAAGTGGTATCTAGATAGTGAAATAGTTTTAATAAATACCCTAACCATAATGCGTACCCTAACCCTAACACCTCCCCTAAACCTAACACGTAACCTAATCCTAACCCGTACCCTAAACCGAGCCCTAACCCTAAAACTAACCCTAACCCTAACCCTAACACATACCCTATGCCGTAACCGAACCTGTACCCGAACCCGTACCCTAAGCCATAACCTAAGCCTAATCCTAACCCTAATTCTAAGCTATCCTTGACTGCTTCTTCCTCCAATAGATTTCCTAACCCCTAGTATTTTAAGAAACAGGTTAAAAAGAGAATTCTAAGGTGATTTCTGTATAATGGGTGTGTTCCTTATCTTATCCTAGATTCTAAGCTCTTTTCCATGGCTTGACACGAAATAATATTCTTTTATGTGCTAAGTGGTATCTAGAGAGTGGGATAGGTTTAATAAATACCCTAACTCTAATGCGTACCCTAACCCTAACCACTCCCCTAACACTAACACCTACCCTAATCCTAACCCGTACCCTAAACCGAGCCCTAACCCTAAAACTAACCCTAACCCTAACCCTAACACATACCCTAATCCATAAAAGAACCTGTACCCGAACCCGTACACTAAGCCATACCCTAGGCCTAACCCTAACTGTAATCATAAGCTACCCTTGACTGCTTCTTCCTCCAATAGATTTCCTAAGCACTAGTGTTTTAAGGAACAGGTTAAAAAGAGAATCCTAAGGTGATTTGTTTATAATGGGTGTTTTCCTTATCTTATCCTAGTGACTAAGCTCTTCTCCATGGCTGGAACCCAAATAATATTCCTTTACGTGCTAAGGTGTATGTCGAGAGTGGGATAGGTTTAATAAATACCCTAACGATAACACGTACCCAAACCCTAACTCCTACCCTAACCCTAACACGTACCCTAATACTAACCCTTACCCAAAACCGAGCCCTAACCTTAAAACTAACCCTAACCCTAACCCTAAACTAACCAAACACTAAGCAACCCTTGACTGCTTATGCCTCCAATAGATTTCCTAAGCACTCATGTTTTAAGGCCCAGGTTAACAAGAGAATCCTAATGTGATTTCTTTATAATGGCTGTGTTCTTTATCTTATCCTAGTGTCTAAGCTCTTCTCCATGGCTGGACCCAAAATAATATTCCTTTACGTGCTAAGTGGTATGTAGAGAGTGGGATAGGTTTAATATATACATTAAACCTAACGCGTAACCTAACCCTAACCCATACCCTAACCCTAACACGTACCCTAATCCTAAACTTACCTTAAACCGAGCGCTAACCAGAAAACTAAATCTCACCCTATTGCTAACTCATAGCCTACGCAGATCCTGAAGCCGTACACGAACCCTTAACCTAAGCCTAACCCTAACCCTAACCCTAAGCTACCCTTGACTGCTTCTGCCTCCAATAGATTTCCTAAGCACTAGTGTTTTAAGGAATAGGTCAAAAAGAGAATCCTATTGTGATTTCTTTATAATGGGTGTGTTCCTTATCTTATCCTAGTGTCTAAGCTCTTCTCCATGGCTGGCCCGCAAATAATATTCCTTAACGTGCTAAGTGGTATCTAGAGAGTGGGATAGGTTTAATTAATACCATAAACCTAACGCGTACCCTAACCCTAACCCTTACCCTAACCCTAACACGTAACCTAATCCTAACCCGTACCCTAAACCTAGCCATGGCCCTAAAACCATCCCTAACCCTAACCCTAACCTAACCAAACCCTAAGCAACTCTTGACTGCTTCTACCTCCAATAGATTTCCTAAGCACTCTTGTTTTAAGGAACAGGTTAAAAAGAGAATCCTAATGTGATTTCTTTATAATGGGTGTGTTCCTTATCTTATCCTAGTGTCTAAGGTCTTCTGCATGGCTGGACGCCAAATAATATTCCTTTACATGCTATGTGGAATCTAGAGAGTAGGATAGGTTTAATAAATACCCTAACCATAATGCGTACCCTAACCCTAACTCCTACCGTAACCCTAACGTGTACCCTAATCCTAACCCGTACCCTAAACCGAGCCCTAACCTTAAAACTAACCCTAACCCTAACACTAAACCATACCCTACACCCTTCCCCAACCCGTACCCGAACCCGTACCCTAACCCTAAGTTACACTTGACTGCTTCTGCCTCCAATAGATTTCCTAAGCAGTAGTGTTTTATGGAACAGGTTAAAAAGAGAATCCTAATGTGATTTCTTTATAATGGGTGTGTTCCTTATCTTATCCTAGTGTCTAAACTATTCTCCATGGCTGGGCCCCAAATAATATTCCTTTACGTGCTAAGTGGTATCTAGAGAGTGGGATAGGTTTAAAAAATACCTTTACTCTAAAGCGTACCCTAACCCTAACCCCTACCCTAACCCTAACACGTACCCTAATCCTCTCCCGTACCCTAAACCGATCCCTAGCCCTAAAACTAACCCTAAACCTAACCCTAACACATACCCTACGCCGTAACGGAACCTGTACCCGAAACCGTACCCTAGTCCTAACCCTAACCCTAACCCTACCCTAAGCTACCCTTGATTGCTTCTGCCTCCAATATATTTCCTAAGCACTAGTGTTTTAAGGAACAGGTTAAAAAGAGAATGCTAAGGTCATTTCTTTATAATGGGTGTGTTCCTTATCTTATCCTAGTGTCTAAGCTGTTCTCCATGGCTGGACCCCAAATAATATTCCTTTACGTGCTAAGTGGTATGTAGAGAGTGGGATAGGTTTAATAAATACCCTAACGATAACACGTAACCTAAACTTAACCCCTACCCTAACCATAACACGTACCCTAAACCGAGCACTAATCTTAAAACTAACCCTAACACTAACCCATACCCTACGCCTTTCCCGAACCCGTACCCAAACCCATACCCTAAGCCGTACCCTAACCCTAAGCTACACTTGACTGCTTCTGCCTCCAATAGATTTCCTAAGCACTCATGTTTTAAGGCACAGGTTAAAAAGAGAATCCGAATGTGACTTCTTTATAATGGGTGTGTTCCTTATCTTATCCTAGTGTCTAAACTCTTCTCCATGGCTGGACGCCAAATAATATTCCTTAACGTGCTAAGTGGTATCTAGAGAGTGGGATAGGTTTAATATATACATTAAACCTAACGCGTAACCTAACCCTAACCCATACCCTAACCCTAACACGTACCCTAATCCTAAACTTACCTTAAACCGAGCGCTAACCAGAAAACTAAATCTCACCCTATCGCTAACTCATAGCCTACGCAGATCCTGAAGCCGTACACGAACCCTTAACCTAAGCCTAACCCTAACCCTAACCCTAAGCTACCCTTGACTGCTTCTGCCTCCAATAGATTTCCTAAGCACTAGTGTTTTAAGGAATAGGTCAAAAAGAGAATCCTATTGTGATTTCTTTATAATGGGTGTGTTCCTTATCTTATCCTAGTGTCTAAGCTCTTCTCCATGGCTGGCCCGCAAATAATATTCCTTAACGTGCTAAGTGGTATGTAGAGAGTCGGATAGGTTTAATAAATACCCTAACGATAACACGTAACCTAAACTTAACCCCTACCCTAACCATAACACGTACCCTAAACCGAGCACTAATCTTAAAACTAACCCTAACACTAACCCATACCCTACGCCGTTCCCGAACCCGTACCCAAACCCATACCCTAAGCCGTACCCTAACCCTAAGCTACACTTGACTGCTTCTGCCTCCAATAGATTTCCTAAGCACTCATGTTTTAAGGCACAGGTTAAAAAGAGAATCCGAATGTGACTTCTTTATAATGGGTGTGTTCCTTATCTTATCCTAGTGTCTAAACTCTTCTCCATGGCTGGACGCCAAATAATATTCCTTAACGTGCTAAGTGGTATCTAGAGAGTGGGATAGGTTTAATATATACATTAAACCTAACGCGTAACCTAACCCTAACCCATACCCTAACCCTAACACGTACCCTAATCCTAAACTTACCTTAAACCGAGCGCTAACCAGAAAACTAAATCTCACCCTATCGCTAACTCATAGCCTACGCAGATCCTGAAGCCGTACACGAACCCTTACCCTAAGCCTAAGCCTAACCCTAACCATAAGCTACCCTTGTCTGCTTCTGCCTCCAATAGATTTCGTAAGCACTAGTGTTTTGAGGAACAGGTTAAAAAGAGAATCCTAATATGATGTTTTATATTTGGTGTGTTCTTTATCTTATCCTAGTGTCTAAGCTCTTCTCCATGGCTGGACCCCAAATAATATTCCTTTACGTGCTAAGTGGTATCTAGATAGTGAAATAGTTTTAATAAATACCCTAACCATAATGCGTACCCTAACCCTAACACCTCCCCTAAACCTAACACGTAACCTAATCCTAACCCGTACCCTAAACCGAGCCCTAACCCTAAAACTAACCCTAACCCTAACCCTAACACATACCCTATGCCGTAACCGAACCTGTACCCGAACCCGTACCCTAAGCCATAACCTAAGCCTAATCCTAACCCTAATTCTAAGCTATCCTTGACTGCTTCTTCCTCCAATAGATTTCCTAACCCCTAGTATTTTAAGAAACAGGTTAAAAAGAGAATTCTAAGGTGATTTCTGTATAATGGGTGTGTTCCTTATCTTATCCTAGATTCTAAGCTCTTTTCCATGGCTTGACACGAAATAATATTCTTTTATGTGCTAAGTGGTATCTAGAGAGTGGGATAGGTTTAATAAATACCCTAACTCTAATGCGTACCCTAACCCTAACCACTCCCCTAACACTAACACCTACCCTAATCCTAACCCGTACCCTAAACCGAGCCCTAACCCTAAAACTAACCCTAACCCTAACCCTAACACATACCCTAATCCATAAAAGAACCTGTACCCGAACCCGTACACTAAGCCATACCCTAGGCCTAACCCTAACTGTAATCATAAGCTACCCTTGACTGCTTCTTCCTCCAATAGATTTCCTAAGCACTAGTGTTTTAAGGAACAGGTTAAAAAGAGAATCCTAAGGTGATTTGTTTATAATGGGTGTTTTCCTTATCTTATCCTAGTGACTAAGCTCTTCTCCATGGCTGGAACCCAAATAATATTCCTTTACGTGCTAAGGTGTATGTCGAGAGTGGGATAGGTTTAATAAATACCCTAACGATAACACGTACCCAAACCCTAACTCCTACCCTAACCCTAACACGTACCCTAATACTAACCCTTACCCAAAACCGAGCCCTAACCTTAAAACTAACCCTAACCCTAACCCTAAACTAACCAAACACTAAGCAACCCTTGACTGCTTATGCCTCCAATAGATTTCCTAAGCACTCATGTTTTAAGGCCCAGGTTAACAAGAGAATCCTAATGTGATTTCTTTATAATGGCTGTGTTCTTTATCTTATCCTAGTGTCTAAGCTCTTCTCCATGGCTGGACCCAAAATAATATTCCTTTACGTGCTAAGTGGTATGTAGAGAGTGGGATAGGTTTAATATATACATTAAACCTAACGCGTAACCTAACCCTAACCCATACCCTAACCCTAACACGTACCCTAATCCTAAACTTACCTTAAACCGAGCGCTAACCAGAAAACTAAATCTCACCCTATTGCTAACTCATAGCCTACGCAGATCCTGAAGCCGTACACGAACCCTTAACCTAAGCCTAACCCTAACCCTAACCCTAAGCTACCCTTGACTGCTTCTGCCTCCAATAGATTTCCTAAGCACTAGTGTTTTAAGGAATAGGTCAAAAAGAGAATCCTATTGTGATTTCTTTATAATGGGTGTGTTCCTTATCTTATCCTAGTGTCTAAGCTCTTCTCCATGGCTGGCCCGCAAATAATATTCCTTAACGTGCTAAGTGGTATCTAGAGAGTGGGATAGGTTTAATTAATACCATAAACCTAACGCGTACCCTAACCCTAACCCTTACCCTAACCCTAACACGTAACCTAATCCTAACCCGTACCCTAAACCTAGCCATGGCCCTAAAACCATCCCTAACCCTAACCCTAACCTAACCAAACCCTAAGCAACTCTTGACTGCTTCTACCTCCAATAGATTTCCTAAGCACTCTTGTTTTAAGGAACAGGTTAAAAAGAGAATCCTAATGTGATTTCTTTATAATGGGTGTGTTCCTTATCTTATCCTAGTGTCTAAGGTCTTCTGCATGGCTGGACGCCAAATAATATTCCTTTACATGCTATGTGGAATCTAGAGAGTAGGATAGGTTTAATAAATACCCTAACCATAATGCGTACCCTAACCCTAACTCCTACCGTAACCCTAACGTGTACCCTAATCCTAACCCGTACCCTAAACCGAGCCCTAACCTTAAAACTAACCCTAACCCTAACACTAAACCATACCCTACACCCTTCCCCAACCCGTACCCGAACCCGTACCCTAACCCTAAGTTACACTTGACTGCTTCTGCCTCCAATAGATTTCCTAAGCAGTAGTGTTTTATGGAACAGGTTAAAAAGAGAATCCTAATGTGATTTCTTTATAATGGGTGTGTTCCTTATCTTATCCTAGTGTCTAAACTATTCTCCATGGCTGGGCCCCAAATAATATTCCTTTACGTGCTAAGTGGTATCTAGAGAGTGGGATAGGTTTAAAAAATACCTTTACTCTAAAGCGTACCCTAACCCTAACCCCTACCCTAACCCTAACACGTACCCTAATCCTCTCCCGTACCCTAAACCGATCCCTAGCCCTAAAACTAACCCTAAACCTAACCCTAACACATACCCTACGCCGTAACGGAACCTGTACCCGAAACCGTACCCTAGTCCTAACCCTAACCCTAACCCTACCCTAAGCTACCCTTGATTGCTTCTGCCTCCAATATATTTCCTAAGCACTAGTGTTTTAAGGAACAGGTTAAAAAGAGAATGCTAAGGTCATTTCTTTATAATGGGTGTGTTCCTTATCTTATCCTAGTGTCTAAGCTGTTCTCCATGGCTGGACCCCAAATAATATTCCTTTACGTGCTAAGTGGTATGTAGAGAGTGGGATAGGTTTAATAAATACCCTAACGATAACACGTAACCTAAACTTAACCCCTACCCTAACCATAACACGTACCCTAAACCGAGCACTAATCTTAAAACTAACCCTAACACTAACCCATACCCTACGCCTTTCCCGAACCCGTACCCAAACCCATACCCTAAGCCGTACCCTAACCCTAAGCTACACTTGACTGCTTCTGCCTCCAATAGATTTCCTAAGCACTCATGTTTTAAGGCACAGGTTAAAAAGAGAATCCGAATGTGACTTCTTTATAATGGGTGTGTTCCTTATCTTATCCTAGTGTCTAAACTCTTCTCCATGGCTGGACGCCAAATAATATTCCTTAACGTGCTAAGTGGTATCTAGAGAGTGGGATAGGTTTAATATATACATTAAACCTAACGCGTAACCTAACCCTAACCCATACCCTAACCCTAACACGTACCCTAATCCTAAACTTACCTTAAACCGAGCGCTAACCAGAAAACTAAATCTCACCCTATCGCTAACTCATAGCCTACGCAGATCCTGAAGCTGTACACGAACCCTTACCCTAAGCCTAACCCTAACCCTAACCCTAAGCTACCCTTGACTGCTTCTGCCTCCAATAGATTTCGTAAGCACTAGTGTTTTGAGGAACAGGTTAAAAAGAGAATCCTAATATGATGTTTTATATTTGGTGTGTTCTTTATCTTATCCTAGTGTCTAAGCTCTTCTCCATGGCTGGACCCCAAATAATATTCCTTTACGTGCTAAGTGGTATCTAGATAGTGAAATAGTTTTAATAAATACCCTAACCATAATGCGTACCCTAACCCTAACACCTCCCCTAAACCTAACACGTAACCTAATCCTAACCCGTACCCTAAACCGAGCCCTAACCCTAAAACTAACCCTAACCCTAACCCTAACACATACCCTATGCCGTAACCGAACCTGTACCCGAACCCGTACCCTAAGCCATAACCTAAGCCTAATCCTAACCCTAATTCTAAGCTATCCTTGACTGCTTCTTCCTCCAATAGATTTCCTAACCCCTAGTATTTTAAGAAACAGGTTAAAAAGAGAATTCTAAGGTGATTTCTGTATAATGGGTGTGTTCCTTATCTTATCCTAGATTCTAAGCTCTTTTCCGTGGCTTGACACGAAATAATATTCTTTTATGTGCTAAGTGGTATCTAGAGAGTGGGATAGGTTTAATAAATACCCTAACTCTAATGCGTACCCTAACCCTAACCACTCCCCTAACACTAACACCTACCCTAATCCTAACCCGTACCCTAAACCGAGCCCTAACCCTAAAACTAACCCTAACCCTAACCCTAACACATACCCTAAGCCATAAACGAACCTGTACCCGAACCCGTACACTAAGCCATACCCTAGGCCTAACCCTAACTGTAATCATAAGCTACCCTTGACTGCTTCTTCCTCCAATAGATTTCCTAAGCACTAGTGTTTTAAGGAACAGGTTAAAAAGAGAATCCTAAGGTGATTTGTTTATAATGGGTGTTTTCCTTATCTTATCCTAGTGACTAAGCTCTTCTCCATGGCTGGAACCCAAATAATATTCCTTTACGTGCTAAGGTGTATGTCGAGAGTGGGATAGGTTTAATAAATACCCTAACGATAACACGTACCCAAACCCTAACTCCTACCCTAACCCTAACACGTACCCTAATACTAACCCTTACCCAAAACCGAGCCCTAACCTTAAAACTAACCCTAACCCTAACCCTAAACTAACCAAACACTAAGCAACCCTTGACTGCTTATGCCTCCAATAGATTTCCTAAGCACTCATGTTTTAAGGCCCAGGTTAACAAGAGAATCCTAATGTGATTTCTTTATAATGGCTGTGTTCTTTATCTTATCCTAGTGTCTAAGCTCTTCTCCATGGCTGGACCCAAAATAATATTCCTTTACGTGCTAAGTGGTATGTAGAGAGTGGGATAGGTTTAATATATACATTAAACCTAACGCGTAACCTAACCCTAACCCATACCCTAACCCTAACACGTACCCTAATCCTAAACTTACCTTAAACCGAGCGCTAACCAGAAAACTAAATCTCACCCTATTGCTAACTCATAGCCTACGCAGATCCTGAAGCCGTACACGAACCCTTAACCTAAGCCTAACCCTAACCCTAACCCTAAGCTACCCTTGACTGCTTCTGCCTCCAATAGATTTCCTAAGCACTAGTGTTTTAAGGAACAGGTTAAAAAGAGAATGCTAAGGTCATTTCTTTATAATGGGTGTGTTCCTTATCTTATCCTAGTGTCTAAGCTGTTCTCCATGGCTGGACGCCAAATAATATTCCTTAACGTGCTAAGTGGTATCTAGAGAGTGGGATAGGTTTAATATATACATTAAACCTAACGCGTAACCTAACCCTAACCCATACCCTAACCCTAACACGTACCCTAATCCTAAACTTACCTTAAACCGAGCGCTAACCAGAAAACTAAATCTCACCCTATCGCTAACTCATAGCCTACGCAGATCCTGAAGCTGTACACGAACCCTTACCCTAAGCCTAACCCTAACCCTAACCCTAAGCTACCCTTGACTGCTTCTGCCTCCAATAGATTTCGTAAGCACTAGTGTTTTGAGGAACAGGTTAAAAAGAGAATCCTAATATGATGTTTTATATTTGGTGTGTTCTTTATCTTATCCTAGTGTCTAAGCTCTTCTCCATGGCTGGACCCCAAATAATATTCCTTTACGTGCTAAGTGGTATCTAGATAGTGAAATAGTTTTAATAAATACCCTAACCATAATGCGTACCCTAACCCTAACACCTCCCCTAAACCTAACACGTAACCTAATCCTAACCCGTACCCTAAACCGAGCCCTAACCCTAAAACTAACCCTAACCCTAACCCTAAAACATACCCTATGCCGTAACCGAACCTGTACCCGAACCCGTACCCTAAGCCATAACCTAAGCCTAATCCTAACCCTAATTCTAAGCTATCCTTGACTGCTTCTTCCTCCAATAGATTTCCTAACCCCTAGTATTTTAAGAAACAGGTTAAAAAGAGAATTCTAAGGTGATTTCTGTATAATGGGTGTGTTCCTTATCTTATCCTAGATTCTAAGCTCTTTTCCGTGGCTTGACACGAAATAATATTCTTTTATGTGCTAAGTGGTATCTAGAGAGTGGGATAGGTTTAATAAATACCCTAACTCTAATGCGTACCCTAACCCTAACCACTCCCCTAACACTAACACCTACCCTAATCCTAACCCGTACCCTAAACCGAGCCCTAACCCTAAAACTAACCCTAACCCTAACCCTAACACATACCCTAAGCCATAAACGAACCTGTACCCGAACCCGTACACTAAGCCATACCCTAGGCCTAACCCTAACTGTAATCATAAGCTACCCTTGACTGCTTCTTCCTCCAATAGATTTCCTAAGCACTAGTGTTTTAAGGAACAGGTTAAAAAGAGAACCCTAAGGTGATTTGTTTATAATGGGTGTTTTCCTTATCTTATCCTAGTGACTAAGCTCTTCTCCATGGCTGGAACCCAAATAATATTCCTTTACGTGCTAAGGTGTATGTCGAGAGTGGGATAGGTTTAATAAATACCCTAACGATAACACGTACCCAAACCCTAACTCCTACCCTAACCCTAACACGTACCCTAATACTAACCCTTACCCAAAACCGAGCCCTAACCTTAAAACTAACCCTAACCCTAACCCTAAACTAACCAAACACTAAGCAACCCTTGACTGCTTATGCCTCCAATAGATTTCCTAAGCACTCATGTTTTAAGGCGCAGATTAACAAGAGAATCCTAATGTGATTTCTTTATAATGGCTGTGTTCTTTATCTTATAGTGTCGAAGCTCTTCTCCATGGCTGGACCCCAAATAATATTCCTTTACGTGCTAAGTGGTATGTAGAGAGTGGGATAGGTGTAATAAATACAATAAACATAACAAGTACCCTAACCCTAACCCGTAACCGAACACTATCACTTACCCTAATCCTAACCCGTACCCTAAACCAAGCCCTAACCCTAACCATATCCCATATCCTACGAGGTTCCCGAACCCGTATTCGAATCCGTACCCTAAGCCGAACACTAGCCCTAAGCTACACTTGACTGCTTCTGCCTCCAATAGATTTCCTAAGCAGTAGTGTTTTAAGAAACAGGTTAAAAAGAGAATCCTAATGTGATTTCTTTATAATGGGTGTGTTCCTTATCTTATCCTAGTGTCTAAACTATTCTCCATGGCTGGGCCCCAAATAATATTCCTTTACGTGCTAAGTGGTATGTAGAGAGTGGGATAGGTTTAAAAAATACCTTAACCCTAACGCGTAACCTAACCCTAACCCCTACCCTAACCCTAACACGTACCCTAATCCTCTCCCGTACCCTAAACCGATCCCTAACCCTAAAACTAACATTAAACCTAACCCTAACACATACCCTACGCCGTAACAGAACCTGTACCCGAAACCGTACCCTAAGCCGTACCCTAGTCCTAACCCTAACCCTAACCCTACCCTAAGCTACCCTTGATTGCTTCTGCCTCCAATATATTTCCTAAGCACTAGTGTTTTAAGGAACAAGTTAAAAAGAGAATGCTAAGGTCATTTCTTTATAATGGGTGTGTTCCTTATCTTATCCTAGTGTCTAAGCTGTTCTCCATGGCTGGACCCCAAATAATATTCCTTTACGTGCTAAGTGGTATGTAGAGAGTGGGATAGGTTTAATAAATACCCTAACGATAACACGTAACCTAAACTTAACCCCTACCCTAACCATAACACGTACCCTAAACCGAGCACTAATCTTAAAACTAACCCTAACACTAACCCATACCCTACGCCGTTCCCGAACCCGTACCCAAACCCATACCCTAAGCCGTACCCTAACCCTAAGCTACACTTGACTGCTTCTGCCTCCAATAGATTTCCTAAGCACTCATGTTTTAAGGCACAGGTTAAAAAGAGAATCCGAATGTGACTTCTTTATAATGGGTGTGTTCCTTATCTTATCCTAGTGTCTAAACTCTTCTCCATGGCTGGACGCCAAATAATATTCCTTAACGTGCTAAGTGGTATCTAGAGAGTGGGATAGGTTTAATATATACATTAAACCTAACGCATAGCCTAACCCTAACCCATACCCTAACCCTAACACGTACCCTAATCCTAAACTTACCTTAAACCGAGCGCTAACCAGAAAACTAAATCTCACCCTATCGCTAACTCATAGCCTACGTAGATCCTGAAGCCGTACACGAACCCTTACCCTAAGCCTAACCCTAACCCTAACCCTAAGCTACCCTTGACTGCTTCTGCCTCCAATAGATTTCGTAAGCACTAGTGTTTTGAGGAACAGGTTAAAAAGAGAATCCTAATATGATGTTTTATATTTGGTGTGTTCTTTATCTTATCCTAGTGTCTAAGCTCTTCTCCATGGCTGGACCCCAAATAATATTCCTTTACGTGCTAAGTGGTATCTAGATAGTGAAATAGTTTTAATAAATACCCTAACCATAATGCGTACCCTAACCCTAACACCTCCCCTAAACCTAACACGTAACCTAATCCTAACCCGTACCCTAAACCGAGCCCTAACCCTAAAACTAACCCTAACCCTAACCCTAACACATACCCTATGCCGTAACCGAACCTGTACCCGAACCCGTACCCTAAGCCATAACCTAAGCCTAATCCTAACCCTAATTCTAAGCTATCCTTGACTGCTTCTTCCTCCAATAGATTTCCTAACCCCTAGTATTTTAAGAAACAGGTTAAAAAGAGAATTCTAAGGTGATTTCTGTATAATGGGTGTGTTCCTTATCTTATCCTAGATTCTAAGCTCTTTTCCATGGCTTGACACGAAATAATATTCTTTTATGGGCTAAGTGGTATCTAGAGAGTGGGATAGGTTTAATAAATACCCTAACTCTAATGCGTACCCTAACCCTAACCACTCCCCTAACACTAACACCTACCCTAATCCTAACCCGTACCCTAAACCGAGCCCTAACCCTAAAACTAACCCTAACCCTAACCCTAACACATACCCTAAGCCATAAACGAACCTGTACCCGAACCCGTACACTAAGCCATACCCTAGGCCTAACCCTAACTGTAATCATAAGCTACCCTTGACTGCTTCTTCCTCCAATAGATTTCCTAAGCACTAGTGTTTTAAGGAACAGGTTAAAAAGAGAATCCTAAGGTGATTTGTTTATAATGGGTGTTTTCCTTATCTTATCCTAGTGACTAAGCTCTTCTCCATGGCTGGAACCCAAATAATATTCCTTTACGTGCTAAGGTGTATGTCGAGAGTGGGATAGGTTTAATAAATACCCTAACGATAACACGTACCCAAACCCTAACTCCTACCCTAACCCTAACACGTACCCTAATACTAACCCTTACCCAAAACCGAGCCCTAACCTTAAAACTAACCCTAACCCTAACCCTAAACTAACCAAACACTAAGCAACCCTTGACTGCTTATGCCTCCAATAGATTTCCTAAGCACTCATGTTTTAAGGCCCAGGTTAACAAGAGAATCCTAATGTGATTTCTTTATAATGGCTGTGTTCTTTATCTTATCCTAGTGTCTAAGCTCTTCTCCATGGCTGGACCCAAAATAATATTCCTTTACGTGCTAAGTGGTATGTAGAGAGTGGGATAGGTTTAATATATACATTAAACCTAACGCGTAACCTAACCCTAACCCATACCCTAACCCTAACACGTACCCTAATCCTAAACTTACCTTAAACCGAGCGCTAACCAGAAAACTAAATCTCACCCTATTGCTAACTCATAGCCTACGCAGATCCTGAAGCCGTACACGAACCCTTAACCTAAGCCTAACCCTAACCCTAACCCTAAGCTACCCTTGACTGCTTCTGCCTCCAATAGATTTCCTAAGCACTAGTGTTTTAAGGAATAGGTCAAAAAGAGAATCCTATTGTGATTTCTTTATAATGGGTGTGTTCCTTATCTTATCCTAGTGTCTAAGCTCTTCTCCATGGCTGGCCCGCAAATAATATTCCTTAACGTGCTAAGTGGTATCTAGAGAGTGGGATAGGTTTAATTAATACCATAAACCTAACGCGTACCCTAACCCTAACCCTTACCCTAACCCTAACACGTAACCTAATCCTAACCCGTACCCTAAACCTAGCCATGGCCCTAAAACCATCCCTAACCCTAACCCTAACCTAACCAAACCCTAAGCAACCCTTGACTGCTTCTACCTCCAATAGATTTCCTAAGCACTCTTGTTTTAAGGAACAGGTTAAAAAGAGAATCCTAATGTGATTTCTTTATAATGGGTGTGTTCCTTATCTTATCCAAGTGTCTAAGGTCTTCTGCATGGCTGGACGCCAAATAATATTCCTTTACATGCTATGTGGAATCTAGAGAGTAGGATAGGTTTAATAAATACCCTAACCATAATGCGTACCCTAACCCTAACTCCTACCGTAACCCTAACGTGTACCCTAATCCTAACCCGTACCCTAAACCGACCCCTAACCTTAAAACTAACCCTAACCCTAACACTAAACCATACCCTACACCCTTCCCCAACCCGTACCCGAACCCGTACCCTAACCCTAAGTTACACTTGACTGCTTCTGCCTCCAATAGATTTCCTAAGCAGTAGTGTTTTATGGAACAGGTTAAAAAGAGAATCCTAATGTGATTTCTTTATAATGGGTGTGTTCCTTATCTTATCCTAGTGTCTAAACTATTCTCCATGGCTGGGCCCCAAATAATATTCCTTTACGTGCTAAGTGGTATCTAGAGAGTGGGATAGGTTTAAAAAATACCTTTACTCTAAAGCGTACCCTAACCCTAACCCCTACCCTAACCCTAACACGTACCCTAATCCTCTCCCGTACCCTAAACCGATCCCTAGCCCTAAAACTAACCCTAAACCTAACCCTAACACATACCCTACGCCGTAACGGAACCTGTACCCGAAACCGTACCCTAAGCCGTACCCTAGTCCTAACCCTAACCCTAACCCTACCCTAAGCTACCCTTGATTGCTTCTGCCTCCAATATATTTCCTAAGCACTAGTGTTTTAAGGAACAGGTTAAAAAGAGAATGCTAAGGTCATTTCTTTATAATGGGTGTGTTCCTTATCTTATCCTAGTGTCTAAGCTGTTCTCCATGGCTGGACCCCAAATAATATTCCTTTACGTGCTAAGTGGTATGTAGAGAGTGGGATAGGTTTAATAAATACCCTAACGATAACACGTAACCTAAACTTAACCCCTACCCTAACCATAACACGTACCCTAAACCGAGCACTAATCTTAAAACTAACCCTAACACTAACCCATACCCTACGCCGTTCCCGAACCCGTACCCAAACCCATACCCTAAGCCGTACCCTAACCCTAAGCTACACTTGACTGCTTCTGCCTCCAATAGATTTCCTAAGCACTCATGTTTTAAGGCACAGGTTAAAAAGAGAATCCGAATGTGACTTCTTTATAATGGGTGTGTTCCTTATCTTATCCTAGTGTCTAAACTCTTCTCCATGGCTGGACGCCAAATAATATTCCTTAACGTGCTAAGTGGTATCTAGAGAGTGGGATAGGTTTAATATATACATTAAACCTAACGCGTAACCTAACCCTAACCCATACCCTAACCCTAACACGTACCCTAATCCTAAACTTACCTTAAACCGAGCGCTAACCAGAAAACTAAATCTCACCCTATCGCTAACTCATAGCCTACGCAGATCCTGAAGCCGTACACGAACCCTTACCCTAAGCCTAACCCTAACCCTAACCCTAAGCTACCCTTGACTGCTTCTGCCTCCAATAGATTTCGTAAGCACTAGTGTTTTGAGGAACAGGTTAAAAAGAGAATCCTAATATGATGTTTTATATTTGGTGTGTTCTTTATCTTATCCTAGTGTCTAAGCTCTTCTCCATGGCTGGACCCCAAATAATATTCCTTTACGTGCTAAGTGGTATCTAGATAGTGAAATAGTTTTAATAAATACCCTAACCATAATGCGTACCCTAACCCTAACACCTCCCCTAAACCTAACACGTAACCTAATCCTAACCCGTACCCTAAACCGAGCCCTAACCCTAAAACTAACCCTAACCCTAACCCTAAAACATACCCTATGCCGTAACCGAACCTGTACCCGAACCCGTACCCTAAGCCATAACCTAAGCCTAATCCTAACCCTAATTCTAATCTATCCTTGAATGCTTCTTCCTCCAATAGATTTCCTAACCCCTAGTATTTTAAGAAACAGGTTAAAAAGAGAATTCTAAGGTGATTTCTGTATAATGGGTGTGTTCCTTATCTTATCCTAGATTCTAAGCTCTTTTCCGTGGCTTGACACGAAATAATATTCTTTTATGTGCTAAGTGGTATCTAGAGAGTGGGATAGGTTTAATAAATACCCTAACTCTAATGCGTACCCTAACCCTAACCACTCCCCTAACACTAACACCTACCGTAATCCTAACCCGTACCCTAAACCGAGCCCTAACCCTAAAACTAACCCTAACCCTAACCCTAACACATACCCTAAGCCATAAACGAACCTGTACCCGAACCCGTACACTAAGCCATACCCTAGGCCTAACCCTAACTGTAATCATAAGCTACCCTTGACTGCTTCTTCCTCCAATAGATTTCCTAAGCACTAGTGTTTTAAGGAACAGGTTAAAAAGAGAACCCTAAGGTGATTTGTTTATAATGGGTGTTTTCCTTATCTTATCCTAGTGACTAAGCTCTTCTCCATGGCTGGAACCCAAATAATATTCCTTTACGTGCTAAGGTGTATGTCGAGAGTGGGATAGGTTTAATAAATACCCTAACGATAACACGTACCCAAACCCTAACTCCTACCCTAACCCTAACACGTACCCTAATACTAACCCTTACCCAAAACCGAGCCCTAACCTTAAAACTAACCCTAACCCTAACCCTAAACTAACCAAACACTAAGCAACCCTTGACTGCTTATGCCTCCAATAGATTTCCTAAGCACTCATGTTTTAAGGCCCAGGTTAACAAGAGAATCCTAATGTGATTTCTTTATAATGGCTGTGTTCTTTATCTTATCCTAGTGTCTAAGCTCTTCTCCATGGCTGGACCCAAAATAATATTCCTTTACGTGCTAAGTGGTATGTAGAGAGTGGGATAGGTGTAATAAATACAATAAACATAACAAGTACCCTAACCCTAACCCGTAACCGAACACTATCACTTACCCTAATCCTAACCCGTACCCTAAACCAAGCCCTAACCCTAACCATATCCCATATCCTACGAGGTTCCCGAACCCGTATTCGAATCCGTACCCTAAGCCGAACACTAGCCCTAAGCTACACTTGACTGCTTCTGCCTCCAATAGATTTCCTAAGCACTAGTGTTTTAAGGAACAGGTTAAAAAGAGAATCCTAATGTGATTTCTATATAATGGGTGTGTTCCTTATCTTATCCTAGTGTCTAAGGTCTTCTGCATGGCTGGGGGGGGGCGCCAAATAATATTCCTTTACATGCTATGTGGAATCTAGAGAGTAGGATAGGTTTAATAAATACCCTAACCATAATGCGTACCCTAACCCTAACTCCTACCGTAACCCTAACGTGTACCCTAATCCTAACCCGTACCCTAAACCGAGCCCTAACCTTAAAACTAACCCTAACCCTAACACTAACCCATACCCTACACCGTTCCCCAACCCGTACCCGAACCGGTACTCTAAGCCATACGCTAACCCTAAGTTACACTTGACTGCTTCTGCCTCCAATAGATTTCCTAAGCAGTAGTGTTTTAAGAAATAGGTTAAAAAGAGAATCCTAATGTGATTTCTTTATAATGGGTGTGTTCCTTATCTTATCCTAGTGTCTAAACTATTCTCCATGGCTGGGCCCCAAATAATATTCCTTTACGTGGTAAGTGGTATGTAGAGAGTGGGATAGGTTTAAAAAATACCTTAACCCTAACGCGTAACCTAACCCTAACCCCTACCCTAACCCTAACACGTACCCTAATCCTCTCCCGTACCCTAAACCGATCCCTAACCCTAAAACTAACCCTAAACCTAACCCTAACACATACCCTACGCCGTAACGGAACCTGTACCCGAAACCGTACCCTAAGCCGTACCCTAGTCCTAACCCTAACCCTAACCCTACCCTAAGCTACCCTTGATTGCTTCTGCCTCCAATATATTTCCTAAGCACTAGTGTTTTAAGGAACAGGTTAAAAAGAGAATGCTAAGGTCATTTCTTTATAATGGGTGTGTTCCTTATCTTATCCTAGTGTCTAAGCTGTTCTCCATGGCTGGACCCCAAATAGTATTCCTTTACGTGCTAAGTGGTATGTAGAGAGTGGGATAGGTTTAATAAATACCCTAACAATTACACGTAACTTAACCTTAACCCCTACCCTAACAATAACACGTACCCTAGTCCTAACCCGTACCCTAAACCGAGCACTAATCTTAAAACTAACCCTAACACTAACCCATACCCTACGCCGTTCCCGAACCCGTACCCAAACCCATACCCTAAGCCGTACCCTAACCCTAAGCTACACTTGACTGCTTCTGCCTCCAATAGATTTCCTAAGCACTCATGTTTTAAGGCACAGGTTAAAAAGAGAATCCGAATGTGACTTCTTTATAATGGGTGTGTTCCTTATCTTATCCTAGTGTCTAAACTCTTCTCCATGGCTGGACGCCAAATAATATTCCTTTACATGCTAAATGCTATCTAGAGAGTGGGATAGGTTTAATATATACATTAAACCTAACGCGTAACCTAACCCTAACCCATACCCTAACCCTAACACGTACCCTAATCCTAACCACTACCCTAACCCTAACACGAACCCTAATCCTCTCCCGTACCCTAAACCGATCCCAAACGCTAAAACTAACGCTAAACCTAACCCTAACACATACCCTACGCCGTAACCGTACCTGTACCCGAATCCGTACCCTAAGCCGTACCCTAGTCCTAACCCTAACTCTAACCCTACCCTAAGCTACCCTTGACTGTTTCTGCCTCCAATAGATTTCCTAAGCACTAGTGTTTTAAGGAACAGGTTAAAAAGAGAATCCTCATGTGATTTCTTTATAATGGGTGTGTTCCTTATCTTATCCTAGTGTCTAAGTTCTTCTCCATGGCTGGACCACAAAGAATATTGCTTTACGTGCTAAGTGGTATCTAGAGAGTGGGATAGGTTTAATAAATACCCAAACCCTAAAACGTACCCTAACCCTAACGCGTACTCTAACCCTAACACATACCCTAATCCTAACCCATACGCTAAACCAAGCCCTAAGCTAAAACTAACCCTAACCCTAACCCTAACCCATACCCTACACCGTACCCGAACCCGTACTCTAAGCCATACCCTAACCCTAAGTTACACTTGACTGCTTCTGCCTCCAATAGATTTCCTAAGCAGTAGTGTTTTAAGAAACAGGGTAAAAAGAGAATCCTAATGTGATTTCTTTATAATGGGTGTGTTCCTTATCTTATCCTAGTGTCTAAACACTTTTCCATGTCTGGACCCCAAATAATATACCTTTACGTGCTAAGTGGTATCTAGAGAGTGGGATAGGTTTAATAAATACCCTAACCCTAACGCGTACCCTAAACCTAAACACTCCCCTAACACTAACACGTACCCTAATCCTAACCCGTACCCTAAACCGAGCCCTAACCCTAAAACTCACCCTAACCCTAACCCTAACACACACCATAAGGCATAACCGAACCTGTACCCGAACCCGTACCCTAAACAGTACCCTAGGCCTAACCCTAACCCCAACCCCAACCCTAAGCTCCGCTTGACTGCTTCTGCCTTCAATAGATTTCCTAAGCACTAGTGTTTTAAGGAACAGGTTAAAAAGAGAATCCTAATGTGATTTCTTTATAATGGGTGTGTTCCTTTTCTTATCCTAGGGTCTAAACTCTTTTCCATGGCTGGACCCCAAATAATATTCCTTTACGAGCTAAGTGGTATATAAAGAGTCGGATAGGTTTAATAAATACAATAACCCTAACTCGTATCCTAACCCTACCGCCTACCCTAACCCGTACCCTAATCCTAAACCGTAACCTAAACCGAGCCCTAAGTCCTAAATCTAACCCTAACCCTAACCTTAACCCATACCCTAGGCCGTTCCCGAACACGTACCGGAACCCGTATCCTAGCCCTAAGCTACCCTTGACTACTTCTGCCTCCATTAGGTTTCCTTAGGACTAGTGTTTTAAGGAACAGATTAAAAAGAGAAATCTAATGTGATTTCTTTTTAATGGGTGTGTTCCTTATCTTATCCTAGTGTCTAAACTCTTCTCCATGGCTGCACCGAAATAATATTCCTTTACGTGCTAAGTGGTATGTAGAGAGTTGGATAGGTTTAATAAATACCATAACCCTAACGTGTACCATAACGCTAAACCCTACCTTAACCTTAACAGGTACCCTATTCCTAACCCGTACTCTAAACCTAGCTCTAACCCTAAAACTAACCCTAACCCTAACACTAACAGATGTCCTACGCCGTAACTGAACCTGTACCCGAACCCGTACCCAAAGCCGTACCCTACGCCTAACCCTAATGCTAATCCTAACACTAACCCTAAGCTACCCTTGTCTGCTTCTGCCTCCAATAGATTTCCTAAGCACTAGTGTTTTAAGGAACAGGTTAAAAAGAGAATCCTAATGTGATTTCTTTATAATGGGTGTGTTCCTTATCTTATCCTAGTGTCTAAGGTCTTCTGCATGGCTGGACGCCAAATAATATTCCTTTACATGTTATGTGGAATCTAGAGAGTAGGATAGGTTTAATAAATACCCTAACCATAATGCGTACCCTAACCCTAACTCCTACCGTAACCCTAACGTGTACCCTAATCCTAACCCGTACCCTAAACCGAGCCCTAACCTTAAAACCACCCTAACCCTAACACTAACCCATACCCTACACCGTTCCCCAACCCGTACCCGAACCCGTACTCTAAGCCATACGCTAACCCTAAGTTACACTTGACTGCTTCTGCCTCCAATAGATTTCCTAAGCAGTAGTGTTTTAAGAAACAGGTTAAAAAGAGAATCCTAATGTGATTTCTTTATAATGGGTGTGTTCCTTATCTTATCCTAGTGTCTAAACTCTTCTCCATGGCTGGGCCCCAAATAATATTCCTTTACGTGCTAAGTGGTATGTAGAGAGTGGGATAGGTTTAAAAAATACCTTAACCCTAACGCGTAACCTAACCCTAACCCATACCCTAACCCTAACACGTACCCTAATCCTAACCACTACCCTAACCCTAACACGAACCCTAATCCTCTCCCGTACCCTAAACCGATCCCAAACGCTAAAACTAACGCTAAACCTAACCCTAACACATACCCTACGCCGTAACCGTACCTGTACCCGAATCCGTACCCTAAGCCGTACCCTAGTCCTAACCCTAACTCTAACCCTACCCTAAGCTACCCTTGACTGTTTCTGCCTCCAATAGATTTCCTAAGCACTAGTGTTTTAAGGAACAGGTTAAAAAGAGAATCCTCATGTGATTTCTTTATAATGGGTGTGTTCCTTATCTTATCCTAGTGTCTAAGTTCTTCTCCATGGCTGGACCACAAAGAATATTGCTTTACGTGCTAAGTGGTATCTAGAGAGTGGGATAGGTTTAATAAATACCCAAACCCTAAAACGTACCCTAACCCTAACGCGTACTCTAACACTAACACATACCCTAATCCTAACCCATACGCTAAACCAAGCCCTAAGCTAAAACTAACCCTAACCCTAACCCTAACCCATACCCTACACCGTACCCGAACCCGTACTCTAAGCCATACCCTAACCCTAAGTTACACTTGACTGCTTCTGCCTCCAATAGATTTCCTAAGCAGTAGTGTTTTAAGAAACAGGTTAAAAAGAGAATCCTAATGTGATTTCTTTATAATGGGTGTGTTCCTTATCTTATCCTAGTGTCTAAACTCTTTTCCATGGCTGGACCCCAAATAATATTCCTTTACGTGCTAAGTGGTATCTAAAGAGTCGGATAGGTTTAATAAATACAATAACCCTAACGCGTATCCTCACCCTACCGCCTACCCTAACCCTAACACGTACCCTAATCCTAAAACGTAACCTAAACCGAGCCCTAAGTCCTAAATCTAACCCTAACCCTAACCTTAACCCATACCCTAGGCCGTTCCCGAACACGTACCCGAACCCGTATCCTAGCGCTAAGCTACCCTTGACTACTTCTGCCTCCATTAGGTTTCCTTAGGACTAGTGTTTTAAGGAACAGATTAAAAAGAGAAATCTAATGTGATTTCTTTTTAATGGGTGTGTTCCTTATCTTATCCTAGTGTCTAAACTCTTCTCCATGGCTGCACCGAAATAATATTTCTTTACGTGCTAAGTGGTATGTAGAGCGTTGAATAGGTTTAATAAATACCATAACCCTAACGTGTACCCTAACGCTAACCCCTACCTTAACCTTAACAGGTACCCTATTCCTAACCCGTACTCTAAACCTAGCCCTAACCCTAAAACTAACCCTAACCCTAACCCTAACACATGTCCTACGCCGTAACTGAACCTGTACCCGAACCCGTACCCAAAGCCGTACCCTATGCCTAACCCTAATGCTAATCCTAACACTAACCCTAAGCTACCCTTGACTGCTTCTGCCTCCAATAGATTTCCTAAGCACTAGTGTTTTAAGGAATAGGTCAAAAAGAGAATCCTATTGTGATTTCTTTATAATGGGTGTGTTCCTTATCTTATCCTAGATTCTAAGCTCTTTTCCATGGCTTGACAGGAAATAATATTCTTTTATGTGCTAAGTGGTATCTAGAGAGTGGGATAGGTTTAATAAATACCCTAACTCTAATGCGTACCCTAACCCTAACCACTCCCCTAACACTAACACCTACCCTAATCCTAACCCGTACCCTTAACCGAGCCCTAACCCTAAAACTAACCCAAACCCTAACCCTAACACATACCCTAAGCCGTAAACGAACCTGTACCCGAACCCGTACACTAAGCCATACCCTAGGCCTAACCGTAACTGTAATCATAAGCTACCCTTGACTGCTTCTTCCTCCAATAGATTTCCTAAGCACTAGTGTTTTAAGGAACAGGTTAAAAAGAGAATCCTAAGGTGATTTGTTTATAATGGGTGTTTTCCTTATCTTATCCTAGTGACTAAGCTCTTCTCCATGGCTGGAACCCAAATAATATTCCTTTACGTGCTAAGGTGTATGTCGAGAGTGGGATAGGTTTAATAAATACCCTAACGATAACACGTACCCAAACCCTAACTCCTACCCTAACCCTAACACGTACCCTAATACTAACCCTTACCCAAAACCGAGGCCTAACCTTAAAACTAACCCTAACCCTAACCCTAAACTAACCAAACACTAAGCAACCCTTGACTGCTTATGCCTCCAATAGATTTCCTAAGCACTCATGTTTTAAGGCGCAGGTTAACAAGAGAATCCTAATGTGATTTCTTTATAATGGCTGTGTTCTTTATCTTATAGTGTCGAAGCTCTTCTCCATGGCTGGACCCGAAATAATATTCCTTTACGTGCTAAGTGGTATGTAGAGAGTGGGATAGGTGTAATAAATACAATAAACATAACAAGTACCCTAACCCTAACCCGTAACCGAACACTATCACTTACCCTAATCCTAACCCGTACCCTAAACCAAGCCCTAACCCTAACCATATCCCATATCCTACGAGGTTCCCGAACCCGTATTCGAACCCGTACCCTAAGCCGAACACTAGCCCTAAGCTACACTTGACTGATTCTGCCTCCAATAGATTTCCTAAGCACTAGTGTTTTAAGGAACAGGTTAAAAAGAGAATCCTAATGTGATTTCTATATAATGGGTGTGTTCCTTATCTTCTCCTAGTGTCTAAGGTCTTCTGCATGGCTAGACGCCAAATAATATTCCTTTACATGCTATGTGGAATCTAGAGAGTAGGATAGGTTTAATAAATACCCTAACCATAATGCGTACCCTAACCCTAACTCCTACCGTAACCCTAACGTGTACCCTAATCCTAACCCGTACCCTAAACCGAGCCCTAACCTTAAAACTAACCCTAACCCTAACACTAACCCATACCCTACACCGTTCCCCAACCCGTACCCGAACCCGTACTCTAAGCCATACGCTAACCCTAAGTTACACTTGACTGCTTCTGCCTCCAATAGATTTCCTAAGCAGTAGTGTTTTAAGAAACAGGTTAAAAAGAGAATCCTAATGTGATTTCTTTATAATGGGTGTGTTCCTTATCTTATCCTAGTGTCTAAACACTTCTCCATGGCTGGGCCCCAAATAATATTCCTTTACGTGCTAAGTGGTATGTAGAGAGTGGGATAGGTTTAAAAAATACCTTAACCCTAACGCGTAACCTAACCCTAACCCATACCCTAACCCTAACACGTACCCTAATCCTAACCACTACCCTAACCCTAACACGAACCCTAATCCTCTCCCGTACCCTAAACCGATCCCAAACGCTAAAACTAACGCTAAACCTAACCCTAACACATACCCTACGCCATAACCGTACCTGTACCCGAATCCGTACCCTAAGCCGTACCCTAGTCCTAACCCTAACTCTAACCCTAACCTAAGCTACCCTTGACTGTTTCTGCCTCCAATAGATTTCCTAAGCACTAGTGTTTTAAGGAACAGGTTAAAAAGAGAATCCTCATGTGATTTATTTATAATGGGTGTGTTCCTTATCTTATCCTAGTGTCTAAGTTCTTCTCCATGGCTGGACCACAAAGAATATTGCTTTACGTGCTAAGTGGTATCTAGAGAGTGGGATAGGTTTAATAAATACCCAAACCCTAAAACGTACCCTAACCCTAACGCGTACTCTAACCCTAACACATACCCTAATCCTAACCCATACGCTAAACCAAGCCCTAAGCTAAAACTAACCCTAACCCTAACCCTAACCCATACCCTACACCGTACCCGAACCCGTACTCTAAGCCATACCCTAACCTTAAGTTACACTTGACTGCTTCTGCCTCCAATAGATTTCCTAAGCAGTAGTGTTTTAAGAAACAGGTTAAAAAGAGAATCCTAATGTGATTTCTTTATAATGGGTGTGTTCCTTATCTTATCCTAGTGTCTAAACTCTTTTCCATGGCTGGACCCCAAATAATATTCCTTTACGTGCTAAGTGGTATCTAAAGAGTCGGATAGGTTTAATAAATACAATAACCCTAACGCGTATCCTCACCCTACCGCCTACCCTAACCCTAACACGTACCCTAATCCTAAACCGTAACCTAAACCGAGCCCTAAGTCCTAAATCTAACCCTAACCTTAACCCATACCCTAGGCCGTTCCCGAACATGTACCCGAACCCGTATCCTAGCGCTAAGCTACCCTTGACTACTTCTGCCTCCATTAGGTTTCCTTAGGACTAGTGTTTTAAGGAACAGATTAAAAAGAGAAATCTAATGTGATTTCTTTTTAATGGGTGTGTTCCTTATCTTATCCTAGTGTCTAAACTCTTCTCCATGGCTGCACCGAAATAATATTTCTTTACGTGCTAAGTGGTATGTAGAGCGTTGAATAGGTTTAATAAATACCATAACCCTAACGTGTACCCTAACGCTAACCCCTACCTTAACCTTAACAGGTACCCTATTCCTAACCCGTACTCTAAACCTAGCCCTAACCCTAAAACTAACCCTAACCCTAACCCTAACACATGTCCTACGCCGTAACTGAACCTGTACCCGAACCCGTACCCAAAGCCGTACCCTATGCCTAACCCTAATGCTAATCCTAACACTAACCCTAAGCTACCCTTGACTGCTTCTGCCTCCAATAGATTTCCTAAGCACTAGTGTTTTAAGGAATAGGTCAAAAAGAGAATCCTATTGTGATTTCTTTATAATGGGTGTGTTCCTTATCTTATCCTAGATTCTAAGCTCTTTTCCATGGCTTGACAGGAAATAATATTCTTTTATGTGCTAAGTGGTATCTAGAGAGTGGGATAGGTTTAATAAATACCCTAACTCTAATGCGTACCCTAACCCTAACCACTCCCCTAACACTAACACCTACCCTAATCCTAACCCGTACCCTTAACCGAGCCCTAACCCTAAAACTAACCCAAACCCTAACCCTAACACATACCCTAAGCCGTAAACGAACCTATACCCGAACCCGTACACTAAGCCATACCCTAGGCCTAACCGTAACTGTAATCATAAGCTACCCTTGACTGCTTCTTCCTCCAATAGATTTCCTAAGCACTAGTGTTTTAAGGAACAGGTTAAAAAGAGAATCCTAAGGTGATTTGTTTATAATGGGTGTTTTCCTTATCTTATCCTAGTGACTAAGCTCTTCTCCATGGCTGGAACCCAAATAATATTCCTTTACGTGCTAAGGTGTATGTCGAGAGTGGGATAGGTTTAATAAATACCCTAACGATAACACGTACCCAAACCCTAACTCCTACCCTAACCCTAACACGTACCCTAATACTAACCCTTACCCAAAACCGAGGCCTAACCTTAAAACTAACCCTAACCCTAACCCTAAACTAACCAAACACTAAGCAACCCTTGACTGCTTATGCCTCCAATAGATTTCCTAAGCACTCATGTTTTAAGGCGCAGGTTAACAAGAGAATCCTAATGTGATTTCTTTATAATGGCTGTGTTCTTTATCTTATAGTGTCGAAGCTCTTCTCCATGGCTGGACCCGAAATAATATTCCTTTACGTGCTAAGTGGTATGTAGAGAGTGGGATAGGTGTAATAAATACAATAAACATAACAAGTACCCTAACCCTAACCCGTAACCGAACACTATCACTTACCCTAATCCTAACCCGTACCCTAAACCAAGCCCTAACCCTAACCATATCCCATATCCTACGAGGTTCCCGAACCCGTATTCGAACCCGTACCCTAAGCCGAACACTAGCCCTAAGCTACACTTGACTGATTCTGCCTCCAATAGATTTCCTAAGCACTAGTGTTTTAAGGAACAGGTTAAAAAGAGAATCCTAATGTGATTTCTATATAATGGGTGTGTTCCTTATCTTCTCCTAGTGTCTAAGGTCTTCTGCATGGCTAGACGCCAAATAATATTCCTTTACATGCTATGTGGAATCTAGAGAGTAGGATAGGTTTAATAAATACCCTAACCATAATGCGTACCCTAACCCTAACTCCTACCGTAACCCTAACGTGTACCCTAATCCTAACCCGTACCCTAAACCGAGCCCTAACCTTAAAACTAACCCTAACCCTAACACTAACCCATACCCTACACCGTTCCCCAACCCGTACCCGAACCCGTACTCTAAGCCATACGCTAACCCTAAGTTACACTTGACTGCTTCTGCCTCCAATAGATTTCCTAAGCAGTAGTGTTTTAAGAAACAGGTTAAAAAGAGAATCCTAATGTGATTTCTTTATAATGGGTGTGTTCCTTATCTTATCCTAGTGTCTAAACACTTCTCCATGGCTGGGCCCCAAATAATATTCCTTTACGTGCTAAGTGGTATGTAGAGAGTGGGATAGGTTTAAAAAATACCTTAACCCTAACGCGTAACCTAACCCTAACCCATACCCTAACCCTAACACGTACCCTAATCCTAACCACTACCCTAACCCTAACACGAACCCTAATCCTCTCCCGTACCCTAAACCGATCCCTAACCCTAAAACTCACCCTAAACCTAACCCTAACACATACCCTACGCCGTAACGGAACCTGTAACCGAAACCGTACCCTAAGCCGTACCCTAGTCCTAACCCTAACCCTAACCCTACCCTAAGCTACCCTTGATTGCTTCTGCCTCCAGTATATTTCCTAAGCACTAGTGTTTTAAGGAACAGGTTAAAAAGAGAATGCTAAGGTCATTTCTTTATAATGGGTGTGTTCCTTATCTTATCCTAGTGTCTAAGCTGTTCTCCATGGCTGCACCCCAAATAATATTCCTTTACGTGCTAAGTGGTATGTAGAGAGTGGGATAGGTTTAATAAATACCCTAACAATAACACGTAACTTAACCTTAACCCCTACCCTAACCATAACACGTACCCTAGTCCTAACCCGTACCCTAAACCGAGCACTAATCTTAAAACTAACCCTAACACTAACCCATACCCTACGCCGTTCCCGAACCCGTACCCAAACCCATACCCTAAGCCGTACCCTAACCCTAAGCTACACTTGACTGCTTCTGCCTCCAATAGATTTCCTAAGCACTCATGTTTTAAGGCACAGGTTAAAAAGAGAATCCGAATGTGACTTCTTTATAATGGGTGTGTTCCTTATCTTATCCTAGTGTCTAAACTCTTCTCCATGGCTGGACGCCAAATAATATTCCTTTACATGCTAAATGGTATCTAGAGAGTGGGATAGGTTTAATATATACATTAAACCTAACGCGTAACCTAACCCTAACCCATACCCTAACCCTAACACGTACCCTAATCCTAACCACTACCCTAACCCTAACACGAACTCTAATCCTCTCCCGTACCCTAAACCGATCCCAAACGCTAAAACTAACGCTAAACCCAACCCTAACACATACCCTACGCCGTAACCGTACCTGTACCCGAATCCGTACCCTAAGCCGTACCCTAGTCCTAACCCTAACTCTAACCCTACCCTAAGCTACCCTTGACTGTTTCTGCCTCCAATAGATTTCCTAAGCACTAGTGTTTTAAGGAACAGGTTAAAAAGAGAATCCTCATGTGATTTCTTTATAATGGGTGTGTTTCTTATCTTATCCTACTGTATAAACTCTTCTCCATGGCTGGACCCCAAATAATATTCCTTTACGCGCTAAGTGGTATCTAGAGAGTGGGATAGGTTTAGTAAATACTCTAACCCTAACGCGTACCCTAAAATTAACCCTTACGCTAACCCTAACACGTACACTAATCCTCTCCCGTACTGTATACCGAGCCCTAACCCTAAAACTAACCCTAACGTTAACCCTATCCATTCCCTACGCTGTAAGCTAGGCCATACCCGAACCAGTACCCGAACCCGTACCCTAAGCCGTACCGTAAGCCTAAACCTAACCCTAAGTTACCCTTGACTGCTTCTGCCTCCAATAGACTTCCTAAGCACTAGTGTTTTAACGAAGAGGTTAAAAAGAGAATCCTCATGTGATTTCTTTATAAGGGGTTGTTCCTTATCTTATTCTAGTGTCTAAGCTCTTCTCCATGGCTGGACCCCAAATAATATTCCTATAAGTGCTAAGTGGTATCTAGAGAGTGGGATAGGTTTAATAAATACCCTAACCCTAACACGTACCCTATTCCTAACCCGTACCCTAAACCAAACACTAACACTAAAACTAAACCTAACCCTAACCCATACCTTATCCCGTACCTGAACCCGTACCAGAACCCGTACCCTAAGCCGTACCCTAACCCTAACCCTAACCCTAAGCTACCATTGACTGCTTCTGCCTCATATAGATTTCCTAAGCACTAGACTTTGAAGGAACAGGTTAAAAAGAGAATCCTAATGTGAATTCTTTATAATGGGTGTGTTCCTTATCTTATCCTAGTGTCTAATCTCTTCTCCATGGCTGGACCCCAAATAATATTGCTTATGTGCTAAGTGGTATGTAGAGAGTGGGATAGGTTTAATAAATACCCTAACCGTAACGCCTACCCTAACCCTAACCCCTACCCAAACACCAACACGTACCCTAATCCTAACCGGTACCCTAAACCGAGCCCTAACTCTAAAATTAACCCTAATCCTAACCCATACCCTACGCCGTACCTGAACACGTACCTATGCCGTACCCTAACCCTAACACTAACCCTAAGATACCCTTGACTGCTTCTGCCTGCAATAAATTTCCTAAGCACTAGTGTTTTAAGGAACAGGTTAAAAAGAGAATCCTAATGTGATTTCTTTATAAAGGGTGTTTTCCTTATCTTATTCTAGTGTCTAAGCTCTTCTCCATGGCTGGACCCCAAATAATATTCCTTTACTTGCTATGTGGTATCTAGAGAGTGGGATAGGTTTAATTAATACCCTAACCCTAACACGTACCCTAACCCTAACCAATGCCCTAACCCTAACACGTACTCTATAACTAACCCGTACCCTAAACCGAGCACTAACCCTAAAAGTAATCCTAACCCTAACTCTAATGCATACCTTATGTCGTACCCAAAACGTACACGGACCCGTACCCTAAACCGTACCCTAACCGTAACCCTAACCGTAACACTAAGCTACCCTTGACTGCTTCTGCCT